>NW_010415983.1:8986-9315 GCF_000710305.1 Buceros rhinoceros silvestris | reverse complement strand
CTTCCTCTCTTTGCAAACAGTCTGGAAATCACAAATCCCTCTCCGGAGCCGGGAGAGCCGCGTCAGGGCGTTGGGTCCAGCGCTTGGGTTCATAGCAGGGGGAAGATGCAAGCACTGCCCAAAAGAGACCTTGTTCTTGGGGTGTGAGAGGGTGGAACAGCCCAGTACCCCAAAACACCTCACACCCACCAACCCCTGAGAACTGCGGTGCCACGGCATGGAGGTGGCGAGGATGGCACCTCCCTTCCCTGCGCCGGTGACAGCGACTGCAGAGATAAGCCCCAGCAGCTTCCAGCTCCATCACCAGCCATACCAGGCTCAGTCATGGT
>NW_010415983.1:7946-8938 GCF_000710305.1 Buceros rhinoceros silvestris | reverse complement strand
AGAGATCAGCCCCAGCAGCTTCCAGCTCCATCACCAGCCAGACCAGGCTCAGTCAGGCTGCAGCTCGGCTTAGCGACAGCAGCAGAGATCCATCACCAAACCCGCATTGTTTGTAAGAACGTACAGCTGCTTTGCTTTAGTTTGTCCTCCTTTTCTCCTGGACACCAAGGAAAGCATGCGCTCCCTGAACCTCAGCACCTCACCCGGTTGTGTATGACTCGTTTGAATTTGATCAGCTCTGTCTAGTTTTACCTCCCGTGCTAGTGATTAAAGTAAAAGTGTCAGCTTTTCTCCAAAAAAGGGCAGGGTTAATGCTCCCCTAGGGCGGATGTGCGGGGCTGGATACCCTCCAACCAGGACCACACTGAGCAGATGCAGAAATGGGGCAAGAAAACGGGTTTGTCTCTCTCTCCAGATACATTCCTGTTGGGGAAACCCTGGGTCTGAGCCAGGGGAGCTCTGCTGACTACTGCCCCTCGCCACCTCCCCTCTGCGAACAAAAGGTTGTGCTCGGGGAAAGGCTGTTGCCCTGATTCCCACGGGACGGGTCGCCCCACAGCAGTATTGAATACAGAGGACGCAGCAGATGCAGGGCAGAGACTTTTCCCCCCGTTTGGGATTTCAGTCAAAGCCCTCACCTCGCCTCAGCGCATCAGTAACGAGGTCACTGTGCTGGTCTAAAATTAATTTTCTGTTTCAGTAGAGGTATTTCCTCTCTTTCTCTCGAGCAACAGCACCCGGCAATAGCATCTCTGTGTCTTGAAGAAACCATTTAGCACAGAAGCTGCTCTCGGATCCCTCAGCTGCCAGCAGAACAGGACCGAGTGCTGGATGCCAGCACCGCATCACACTCCCAGGCCAGGTCTGACCCCCTTGGTGCTGGGGAATAACATGGATTTTCCCCACCAGCTGAGCAGAACAGATGGTGAACTGCCGTGAAGTCCCGAGAGAGCTGGACCAGCAGCGATGCAAACCCCCAGACCTGCAGGGAG
>NW_010415983.1:3884-7822 GCF_000710305.1 Buceros rhinoceros silvestris | reverse complement strand
CGGGAGAGCAGCCAGGCTGAGTGAGAGCACCTGAACTGGGCGGGAACAGGGAAGCGTTTGCCCGTGCGATGCTCCTTCGGGGTCTCCAGGATGGTGTTCCCTGGGAGCAACCCCTCGGCTCTGCATAGCCTCCCCTGAGCCCCCAGAGCCCTCTTGCACCAGGCCATGCAAGCACACGAACACGTATTCCCGTCCGCATGTGCTGCGGGACAGGGGTGTCCCCAGCAGGGATCCTGAACACCTCCAGGGGCTCTGATGAAAGAGGAAAGTTGAAAAGTGGCATTTCAGCCGGGAGAATCCCCTCTCCTGTCTCCTACAGCAATACAACAGCAATACCAGGGCACAGGAACACACCAACACCCAGCCGAGCCGTGCCTGACAACGTCCTGGTGCCCAGCTCCGGTTCGGCACGCTGACCTCAGCCATCGCTCCCCTCAGGCAGGGCTCAGCAATCACGTACTCTTCACCAGGGCTCGACTGCCTGGTAACCCCCACCTGCCCTTCCCGCAGGATTTATAAACTCGTGGTGTTCCCCGTTGCTGGTTTTGGAGAGAGCAGGAGAGACAGAGAACAGAGCGACAGCTCCTGGCAGGCGCGGGCAGGGGCTAGCGTGCTCCAGGGGGTTAATGATTCACTGCGCTGCCCAGAGCGACCACAACAGCAGTAAAAACTCCCCCGTGGTTGGAGCTCCTTGGTTAAAAACGCTGCCGGATGGATGGAATGGTGCGATGGTCAGCCGTGCTGATGCCGTGAGAGGCCGTGCTGAGGCCGAGCCCCGCTGCGCTGCCCAGAGCGACCACAACAGCAGTAAAAACTCCCCCGTGGTTGGAGCTCCTTGGTTAAAAACGCTGCCGGATGGATGGAATGGTGCGATGGTCAGCCGTGCTGATGCCGTGAGAGGCCGTGCTGAGGCAGAGCCCCGCCAAGCACCCCGGTATTTTTAGCGCACAGCCACGGTGCCTCGCTGGGCTCGTTTCTGCTCAGGAACCCTCAGCTTATCGCAGCGGTCTTCCTAGAAAGCTATTTATGGATCGCAACCGAGTTGCCTCCTGCCTTCCCTTGAAAGAGCTGGAGCCTCGCGCTGGAAGGTCACTTTCCAGGACCAGAGGTGATTGTTTAGTTCTCTTCTGATCCCTTTCCAACGCGTCGTCACTCTGGAGGCTGCTAGGAAAAGCTCGTACCTGTGCTAGAGGCATAAACAAGCCCCCGGGGCTCCTGCCAGGAGTTATTTCTTTGTCCACCACGTTATCTGCAGAGGTCTGCGCCTGCTGTGGAGGAACAGCTGGGCTGGGCTGAGCGGAGGCTGGAGAAGAGCCACCACCCTTGGCTGGAGGCATCACTGCAACCCTCTGCCCACCCCTCCGCCCCCCTCCCACAAGCATTTCATGCGATGAAGCCGATGGGAGCTGCCGAGGCTCATCGTTCCCCCAGGTCGGGCCGTGCCTCAGTCTGCTCCCGCGTCTCAGCCTGGAAGCAAGCGGGGTCAAGCTCAGGGCTGAAAATCTTGGCTGAGCTCGTGGTCCCTCCCTGGAATTTGGACTTGGGGAAGGGAGGCTGCAATAAGCACTTCATTTGTCAGCTCTTCAGAGAGGGTCCCTACAGACTTGACCCAATCTTCATTTCATCCTTTCTCTGGCATTTTTTTCTATTAACGATTTTTTTATACATCATTCTAACACTTCATTTGAACACACGCTCCAGCGTTCAGGTCCGTGCCAAATGTTAGTCTAAAGAAACAGCTTAGAGCAGGGCTTTCAGGATCCAGGCTAAGTCAGCACATTAGAAACTGAAAACCCTCATTTTTTTTTTCTGGTTGTTTTTTTAAGTTGGCGTGGAAGTCGCTTTAAATTTCATTTCAGCTTCTGCCATACAGACCTAAGCGTTTACTTTTATGCTCGGGGAAAAATAAACTTCCTGGAACAGGTTTTGTAAAAACAAGAAAAGGTTGAGCTTGGAGCTGAGCTGGCAAAACCACCGCATTAACCCGCTGACCCCTGCCCTTCGGGATGCTCTCGAAGCCAGCGCCGAATTTAACGAGCATTATCCCAGGCTGCTGCAGCGGGGCCCGCGGTGCCCTCCCCGGGGAACGGGCAGCACGTGGCATCGCCAGCGGCACTAGAGCCGCGGTCGCTGGTTGGCATGCGCATCCTTGAGCTTGGAAAGCACAAAACCCAGCTGGTTTTCAGGTGTCAGCCCTGCTGCTCCTGGCACATCTCGCTCAGCACTGTCATGGAGCTCCCATGACATGCCCTGAGCACCCAGCCTGGGGGTCACATGTGAGGGGGAGGAAAATGATGGAGCCCGCTAAGAGGTTCAGAGGGATTTTCCATTTTTTAGAGTTTCTGAATCCCACAGAGGGAAATTCCCATTTCTGCAGCGCTGCGGCAGAGCCACGTCTCCCCCTAAGCTCTCACTGTCTTCCCTTTCCCTCTCAGGAGCACAAGGAGGGGGAGGAAAAGCCAGCTCTGACAAAGCAAGTCGCTGACCGTGACCCTACCTTCCTCTCCGAAATCACCCACGTCGCGTCCAGAGCTCCCCACAGCCAGCCCTGAAGCATCAGGCGTCGCACCACGCCACGGCGCTTTGCTCCTGTCGCCTTTTCTGATGTGACAATGAGGCAGGGTGAGGCTGCTGGGCAGCAGCACCGAGCCCCCTCCAGTCCAAGACCGAGGGAAACCAGCTCCAGGCAGGACCCCTGGAGCAGGGCTGCCGTGGCTGAGCGTGGTTGTTCCCCCAGCCATGGGTAAAGCACCGGGTCTTCAGTTCTGTCCTCGCTTTCTCTGGTTGTAGCACGGCAAGGGCCAAGGCCAGTAACAATCTCTCTTCTGAAGGCCTTTGTTCTGCATGGAAAAACATCTCTGATGCATTCTGGAGAGTGTTCCAAAAAATTTAGGAAGGGTTAATCCTTTGCTGCTGGGATTCTGCATTGCCTCCTCCCTGCCAGGCTGTCATCAAAGGCTTGACAAGAAGCTCCCAGCAGAGGAGTGCAGGCTGCAGCTCCTGGGTGCCTCGGTGCCTGCACAGGCTGTCCTGGGCTGCTGAGGTCCATTGAGATCTACGCTTCCTAGAACCTAAATCTGCTCAGCAGTTGCCAAGGAGGGAGGGGAAGCATCTCCCACCTCCAGAAGTGAAGTATTTTCCACCACTAGAGGGGAACCAGCTCCCACTGTCGGAGGAGAACCCTCTCCCACCACTGCTAGCCAAACCAAGGTTGTTTACACAGCGTGCGGCACTGCAACAAGGAACCCCCGCTGTTGTCGGGGTGAGGAAACTTTCCTGCTCCACCTGCCTGAGGGTCACGCTGGCTTTTCTGCCATTTCCCAGGTTCTCACAGGAGCCGCAGTGCAGACACAGCATGGTGGCGCCGGGGTGACTGGGGGTCTGGGCACACTCCAGGGGACCTGCACAGCACCGTTACTGCTCCAACCTGGCGTCTGCATCACCCCCTCAGTCAGGAGGGCCAACACGGGGGTGCCTGAGCAGAGCCTGCCAGCCCATGTCACTGAAAGCCTGTTTCTCCACAGGCTAAACTGTGGAAAGCTCGTTTCTGTGTCTAATAAAAACGGGGAGCCCCTTCCCAAGCACCCCTTCCCCATAAAGGGCGCACAACGACTGGGGCGACAGCACCTCTCTGCCCGTCCCTAGCACACAGGCTGACACACGAGAACGGGAACTGGCTACGATTGTTCCATTGTGCACGCCTCGGGCACAAGCGCAGCCACATGCAGAACCACAAATAATTTCATTTCCTCACGCAGAACAAGCAGGAATACAACACTTAATTACCAGTTAATCTTGAGGCAAATAGAAATACAACCAGACCCTGGATAATGAGCCCAGAATCACAGAACCGTTTGAGTTGGAAAAGCCCTTTGATCTCCTCGAGTCCCCCCGTTCCCCAGCACTGTCAGGTCCCCACTGGCCCCTGTCCCTCAGCA
>NW_010415983.1:0-3476 GCF_000710305.1 Buceros rhinoceros silvestris | reverse complement strand
CGGTGAGGTGCCCAAACGGACCCCAGGATTCAAGGGGTGGCCTGACCAGTGCCCCCAGGACAGGGGGAGGGTCCCTGCCCTGCTCCAGCTGGCCACACTATTTTCTGACACTCACCATGACGAGCACCCCACAGGCTCCACACATTCCACCCTGAACAGGGCCACTTCTCCCACCACTGACAGGCTCTGGCCAAAAGCCCTTGTACGGGCACAGCCAGCACATCCATGAGCATCCTCCTCCACTATAAAGCACTTGCTGCTTCTGTGTTTTAGAACTGTTTTGACCTGCTGGATAAACCGGTGCCGGTTTCTCCGAGCTCTCCCAGGGACCGGCTGCTCAGCTCCCCTCCAAGACGGCCATAAACCAGAGTGCAGTGCTTACACACCGACACAGCCACGCCGTGAGGAGGTTTTTCCAGCTTTCCGAGTTACAAGAAATGATCCGGTAAGAGGTGTGGTGGGTGTGGGTGTGAGAGCACTGCTCGGGCACAGAGGGAAACCAGCCAGCCAGGACTTCCCCCAGCCAGGGGCTGCTCTTTCCTGCCCGGCAGCTCTGCCCCAGGTCCAGCAAATCCATTCCCGCTCCCATCACCCGAGGGGTGCTGTGGGGAGGACAGCCACCTCCTCCTCACCCCGCTGGACACCAGCAAGGGGCTGCAGGGCTTTCCCAGCAGCAGCTCTCAGCACCCACGCAGACCTCCCTGCACTGGAGCTGTGCTCGCCCGAGTTCCTCACCTCACCGTGCAGTGAAGTGAACAGCCCCAGCCTTGCTGGGGCATCACAGGCAGGTAGCTGGGTGCCCGGCAGGCTCCGGTGCTCCCCAGGAGCCATTTGAGGACACGGCCAGCCTTATCTTCCCCACTGCCAGCTGGACGCAGCAGTAAGGCGACAGGCGCGATTAACAATAACCCCCCGTAACCATCAATGAATTTATAACCCGGCGACAGGATGGGCTGCTGGCTCCAATTAATCCCGCCCTCCTTTGATCGAAGCAAGCTGATTGCCAGCGAGCTGTTTGTTTGTGTTTGGTCTGTTCCATCTCTGCTAAAAACTCATCTAATAAGGGGTTGAACATCCAAACCGACCGGGGTGACTCCCTGGCTGCGTCCAGCGAGCACACGACTGCTCACAGAGACGGAGCCAGGACTGTGCCGGCACTGGGGTTTTGTGCAGGGGGACAGCGAGGCTCCTGCGTTTCTAGCATATCACAGGAATCACTCCAGCCCGCATTAACCTCGGGCAGAAACGATCCGTAAATCCCAGGGAAGGGCTGGAGTTTACGTTCATGCCTTTTCTGGGAGCCTCTGCCTGTGGATTTACACATCTGTGATTTCCTGCCATGTGAAAGTCTCGTTCCTCTTCATGGTTTGGCAGGAAATGTTTGTATTTCCAAGAGGCGTTTCCTGCCCTGGGCTACGGCCAGAGCATTTGTGTCATTTGGAATCCAGGATTTTAACATTTATTTCTGTGCTTCCTACACATGTAAGCAGTTATTCTGGTCCAGCCTTGGCCACGCCGTGCCGCTCCCTGGCTCTCATCACTGGGTCCAGCACCGAAATTTTCCCTTGACGAAAACAGCCGGAACCGCACATAGCTCCTAGAGCAAGTCTGACTAATTATTTCCTAAACACCGAACTGCCCGACGGACTGGCCGAGGCAGGAGGGTCACGCAGGCTCCGAAAGGAGTGGCTGGATGGCTGGAAGCCTCCTGAGGGCCAGGGCACAGGCTCCATGCACCAGGTAGCCAAAGGTGAGCTCCTGCCCGCTCCAGAAGAGGGGTCAGGAGAACGCGGCTGGGTCTGGGACAAACAGGAATCGCTGCATGGACAAGAGTGGGTGGCCCGGGCTGCACGGAGGAGTGGGGCAGCGTGGGGCTGCCTGCTGCCCTCCTGCCCACCCCACTCCACCTCTCAGCCCTCTCAGGGTTCAGTAACCCTCCTGAGGGCTTTCTGGGCAGCCAAAAAGGGTTTTTTTGGCACAGACACATTAAAGATAAGGCTGATTAATGATTCACATGCCTCTATCAACGACATCTCGTACCCTACTATACTGCTTTTCCTTTTAAGTGCTGTTAACCCCTTCAGCCTGCAGACTTCTGGCTTACAGGGAACTGCCTGGTGCCATGGGACGTGCCTCTCCAAGTGAAGGTGAGAGAAGCCAACCGAGTGCCTGTGGCACGGCCAAGCGCCGTGGCTGCAGCCAGAGCAGGTAAGTGAAGCTGAAGGAGATGGCTCAGGTTAAAACAGCACTGACTGGCTGCAGCACCTCCTCAGACATACCCAAGGTGCTGCAGAACCAATCTTTTATCCGACTTTCCTGTGGCGAGTCCAGGCTTGTGTCACCTTGTGACACCTTGTGTCACCAGGATTGTATCGCCTCACAGCTTTCCGCTGGTCAGAGAGCTTAATCACAGGATTTTTCCTTCTGCCTTCCCTTGTCTGAACTACACGCTGCTCTGGAGCCCTGCTGCAGGACTCTTCTGCCACGTACCACCCCCGGCGTGGTCTCTCAGGTGGGTGCTGGTGGTCCCTTTGCTGGGTGACGCTGCTGCCTCCGACAGGCACATCCCAGCTCACACTCGTGCCAGGGAAAAACCACATCCCCTTGAGAGCCGAAGGCCCTGGACATTTATAGACGGTTATAACATTAACACTCAATTATTGATTCGGCAAGCCAGCCTTGCACAACCCATGTATAAAACACCCCCTCCATCTTCCCGCAGACACGCTGACTTTTAGTGGGGCAATTGGTTTTCCCTTCCTCCCCCATCACTCTCCTTGCTGCAGCCAGCACCAGTTCAGCAGCACCGTGAGCACCACACACCCATCACCTTCCCCATGCCCGGTCGCCTGGCTCGGCCCTGGCACCCAGCCCAGCCCACCCCAGGCTCTGCTGCGACGGCTGCACAGCCCTTCCCGGGGTCCCTTCCCGGGAGCAGGATGGCGTCATGCCGACAGCCAGCATGGGGCACGACCTGCCCCAGAAAAACTAATCGAGTGTAGCTCGTCTTTCAGCACTGCCAGTTATTGCTGGCATCCTCCTCCAGACGGTCCAGGGGGGTCAAGGAGTGAAAGGTGGGGGAGAAGAAAAATAAAGAATGAGTCTAAACTTGGCTAGAAAAAACATCTCCAGTTACCAGACCCAGAAACAGGTCGAGTTCTTGCTGGCCTGTAGTTCACTGCACGGCACAGCTCTGAAGAGACCGAGCAGACCACCCAGTCGGTGCACAGCACGCCCACCCAGTGCCCACGGAGAGGGTGCCACTGCAACCTCCCCAGCACACAGCTCACCAGTAACACCCTGCTGGGCCCCAGCACACTGCTGTGTGACCCACCACGAGTGGCAAAACTGCACACCTGAACTTCTAACGAGGTGTTGCTGCATCAGCCCTCACCAGTGCTGTACGGTGGAAATGCCCTGTGGAGGACTTGAGGTGCTGGGGGCAAAATGCTGGACAGGAGCCGGCAACGTGCGCT
>NW_010415982.1:37832-55974 GCF_000710305.1 Buceros rhinoceros silvestris | reverse complement strand
ACAGTATTATATAATTTAAAGTTAAATATAGTCTTTCTCTTTGTCATAAGTTGATTGCCATAAGTCTTCTGTCTTTAAAATATACATTTAGTCTAGTTTTCTTTAGGCTTAGCAAAAGATTTACCAATAATTATGTTCAAGATAACTAGAAAGAAGGGTTAATCTTCTGTAACTCATGGGACCTTCCCACTGGGTCTGATTCTGGGAAAATGCAATGCTACCAGAATAAAATAAATCATAATGCCAAATTCATGAAACCACACTTTTTTTCAGCATGCAGTTATTGTTTGCCCTGCACATTTACACCAAAATGTATTTCAGAAATGGAGAGGCACAGGGTAGTTCAAGGGGAAGGGCGAAAGCAGGCATAGCCAGTCTCCTATGCAAACAAGCCTTATGCAAACCTGTTTGTCTTCCAATCCTTTCCCTTACCTCCCCAAAATAATTTCTAAACCAGTTATTGTAGATCTCGTATGCCATCCCTGCTCTGCCTACTACAAGGCTTATCAATAATTAAGCACTGCTAGGTGGAAGAATGGCAAGACGTATTAAAGCCTGTGATCTTATTGTTGCCGTGCAGCAGCCACATAAACAATAGATAAAGTCCTAATTTCTTTTTTTTTTTAATACACTCCCAAAATTCTATGAGATTTTTTGCAGGTACAAAGTTCATGGCATTGTTGTTGATATACAGCACAGTAGATCCCAATGGTCAGTCTAGTCGGTAACTGGAATCTACAGAATATGGCTGAAAAATTGTTGAACCTGAAAAATGCTTTTCAATTTATATAAATCATACAGCTCCAATAACTCTGAAGAATTTACAAACGTACACTGAGCCATGCTTGTCAGCCAGGTAATCCATAAGGCTTACTCATAAACTGTACACATCCTCTAAACAGTAAAAGATAGTGGTTGATGTGCAGAGAATTGCACTAAGTAGTTCATAACTTCTCTTTCTTGACAGACATTTTTTTCTTATACATAGCATCCAAATAAATAGCAATATGAGAGTTTTATTTTCTCCAGGATTTTCCATGCAAACATAAGAAAGATCTATGTTACATTTCCTGTTCAGAATATCTGACAGTTCTGCCGTTATGCCAGCTAAGCCCAGCTTCTATGGCTGATTCAGTGAGCATTAATATTCATTAAAAGCGATACTGCCCTGATTTAGAGAACTGACAGTAGCTGGTGGTAACAGTCAAAGCTGGACCAGAATTCCCTCTCTTGCTCTTAATTCAAGAATGCCCATACACCAGTCCACAGCTCAGAAGGTCCTGCTTTTAATCTAGTGCTACCCAAGGTAACAATGAAGGATGAAGTTCCACTTCAGTCCTGATGCCTTTGCACTGTATCACAAAGTTGTTGTTTGCCGTGGAATAGGTAAGTTGCTTCACTGGCTCTCTGGGGCCAAACTTTTAAAATATTAGTGCTTAGATGCATATTTGAATTATAAGTAAGTAGTCTAATATTCTGTGGTGGTTTTGTATCAAGCAGGTCCAAATAATTTAAGGGACATCTAAATATTTGTTGGTATATTTTGTCTTCTAAAACTACAAATGATCTTTCCAGCCATTTCAGAATACTTCAATCATTAATTAAAATGATATTAAAACGTATTTCACACAACTCAACCCGAAAAGGCCGAAACAGATTTTTTTTCTATTAAAGCTGAAAATGAAAGGCAATTGGGATGATAAATGCTGATTTTATGCAAGAATTTCTTACTTACTGTAGGCAATCAGAGACCCAAGGAGGGGGAAAAGGTATTTAACACTTATCAAGCAACCAGTGCTGAGAGCAAAAGTTTCTGAGTCAAGAATGAAGATAGCTTAAATTTCAGTTATGCGCACATGATACACACAGTTTGCTTCACAGATGCTCCTCATTCCTTCTCTTGAAGGCTTCCAACCTTCCTGGTTATGAAAAAGATCCTGAGAGGCACTCACTGCACAGGGTTGTCGGCTGCAGTGGTCAGTGCATTCTCCATGAATAGTAGAGACTGCGGAGAGCCCGTTTCTGCCGCCAGAGTCCCAGCTATCGCTTAGTGTAACAAACCCAGATTAGCAAAAGGACGAGATACTTCCTGCGTGACTTTCACAGATCACTATGGCAATGTTTAAAATAATAAATTAGAGTGCAAGGGAATGTTTCCAAGCCAAGGAGCTTGACTCTACATGGCTAAGCTGCTAGAATGACTCAAACTGACACTTAAGTCTCCCAGACAGTCCCTGGACGTGCTTTGTAAACCAGCAACAGTCACTTTTGCTGTAAGCACTCTGTTCTGAAAGGTAAAATTGTTGAATAGCAATAAGGCAGGCTGTACTCTGACCATTGGTCTGCATGCCAGAGAACAGACCTGCCTAGATGTAACACCAGTTATACAGGGCGGTGTTGCCACCCGGGAGGGCAGGCATATGTCCTTGGCTCTCAGCAAGCAAGGTTCAGCCTTGAGCTGGACACACAAACTCCTTATTACACACCAGGGGAGAGATATTGGCCTGGGATATAGCCAAATTGCCCATTTCCTAGCAAAGAATCCTGGACGGCAAGCTATAAATTATTTCTCTGTAAGAGTGTCCTGAATTTCTGCAGAAAAGAGTTTAAGGTTAGCTAGGCCAGTCAGTGACAAGAAAGCTCTCTGCTTTGGAAATTAAGGCACAGGTTCCAGGCCCAGCTCTCAAGCATGTTTATTTTATTCACTGGCTGTTTAACATTTAATACAAAAACATTGCTTGAGACTAGAACAGGAATCCACAACTCACCCTTTTTAGGCAAATTTCCTGATAACAGTATTAAAGGCTTGTTCTTGATCTTGTGTTTTCCGTCTGGTCCAGTGGCTCTGATCTTTGCAGTACAACCCAAAGGCTTCAAGGAAAACGGGAAATGACCTACAGATGCTAAGATCGTCTCTAGTTTGGACGGTTTCCTTATGAAAGATTTTGAACTTTTTCACCATAAAGACCTCTGGGAGGTGTTACCTGTCTCCTGGGTTAACTACACCTAACATCTGATACAGATGGACTACAAATCAAGAGATTTCTCCTTTTTCCTGTTAGTTAATCAGCTAGTCTCATAAAAGCAGTTGATGCTTTTGTGCTCATTCCCATAGATACACCGTAAGTATATTCTGAATATCTTGGATTGAGTTTTTCAAGGGACTAGGTAGCAAAGCAAATTAAAGGTTCCCAGTTTGGACTCAGGTAAGACAGAGTTGCAGGACAGAACTCTAGGCACCTTTGCAATTTCACCAGTGATAACAAGGCATTAGCAGAGCTGAGGATTTCGGATTTTTCCTCCTCAGCAGACATCCTAAATTCTAACTACATTCCTTTTAAAAATTTGGTTGAGAAGTCAATATGCTTTAGTGATCCCATGTTTCCCTGTCTCAGTTTTTTCTTGTTGTATACAGCTAGCACCATTTCCCTGCTTATGGGTTGGGTTTTAAGAACAGCTACTGAAGTTTTCGTGCTGTTAGAGATATCCCTGGATGCAGTTTTCTTCAAGACTGATGAAGTCTCACTCTTGCTGCCACTAAGTTATCAAGATAGATACCCAATGGGAAACTGAGAATCAAGTTATCTTTCAACCAGGAAGGAAGAAGGCTAGAAAATAAGGATAAGAAGAATGTAGAAGACCAAAGTGAAAGAAGTAATGAGAGGAACAGCTTTGTCCGTCAGAGCCCCAGAAGTTCATACCCAAAGGAATAACACATTATTGTAATACTTGACTTGAATAGATGGTAAATGGTAGTTTCCTGTAAAACTTACCTTTGCATGGTCCTGCTTATTAAAGTGGGATCCTTAATTTCAATTGGAAGCATAAATGCTTATTTCAGTGATTGCATTGGAATGGAAAATTGAAAGAAAAGCAAGATTCATAAACCACAATGTGTACATAAGGAAAGTTCAGATTTAACTGAGAAAACCAAAGTAGCATCCCTCCGCAAGAGAACACCCTCTCGATATCTGTCTTTAGCGCTGGCAAGACGCTGGAAGAGTCTGAAAGCAAATTCCTCCAACTCATTCTGGTTGGGTCACCAAAGAATGACAGCCTGAAGAGAAAGTAGATTTACTGTTTCTCATTAAAGGACTTGAAATCAAGATTAAGGCTTAGGTCCCACATTTGAAAAACAAACTTGAGAAATGTCTCCCATGTGGAAAGCAACCTGTAAGGATAGTGTCTTAAAGAAAAAAAATATCTTCTAAACAAAACTTTGGACCTGTCAGACCAGGCCCATTCTAGTCTGAAGTTAGACCAAAACTTTGTAAAATTAAGATGTGCACTTCTCCAAGTTATATTACTTGTAGGATTCTTTCCCCTTTTTAAGTAAGAAAGGCTGGAAGACAGTCCATCTGATTTAAGCTATTTTACTGGGAATTTCTGCCATATTTTGAGCATGTTCCAAGTGGCAGTTGAGATATAAATAGCAGAATAAACAAACAGCTGCGCAAGCAAAGTTGAAAAGTCAGAGACCAAGGAGATTGTTGGTTGTTTCTGCAGTACTTCCAGTCTGCCCACGTACCAAAAGTAATCTTATGTGACAAACAAATTCTTTATTGCCAGCAGCTAGATTTGGGGTTTCTTCATTCCCTACTTACTCATTCTGAAGTAACTTTTCAGTATTTTCATTCTGAAAATAGAGACAATTATATTAAAGCTACCAACAATGAAAGTCGCATGGTTTTGGTCAATATCCCAGGTTATATATTGCGTTTCACTATGCTTTTATCATCTCTTCATAAACATAATGGTACGTATATGCTTAGGAGTGAAATTCCAGAGGTAAAATAAAGTGTTCTTCCCCCACTCTAAACCTACTCTTATTCAAGGCTCTGAAGTGGGAAAATGTCTTTTATTCAATATTTGTGTGCAAATAATATTTATGATAAACTAATGATCAGGCTTAAGACTCTGTATATCATATATGATTATGCACACTACTTATTTTGGCACTTCTTCCTGACTACAAGCACAAAGAAACAGAAAATCCTGCGTAATGAAAACAACTAGAATAATTAGAGCAGTGTTAGAATGCCAGCCCTTTAATGCTCTCTACAAATCCAAATAAGTTAAAATGCACTTACTAATTGCTGAATGAATACCTGTCTTCACTAGGTTTTGATCTGAGGTTATGTCCTCCAGTTCACTGAAGAATATTTTTTTTTTACTAAACTGAGTCAAGGAAATTTTTTTATGTGCTTTAGTGTATGTGACCAAAATGTTTAGAACTGTAACATGTTCCCGAGCCCTGGTGCAGAAGATTATTTGATTTTTGACTGCAAGGACTGCTGAAAGTACTGCAAAGAATGACATCCACTTCAATGCCTTGAACTTAAACAGAAAATTGAGCTTCTTTCATTTACTTTATTGACAATTTCGATAGTGAAGTAGCAACATTTTAATGTATTGCTTTGGTATTCTGTCACTAATGTGCAAAGGATGTTAAAGTGTATTTGAAAGACTTGTTGCCCAAAAGTCATTTTTAAGCTACTCTGAAATTATCCTCCTTATTTTGACATAATTGATGTGTTTTGACCTTTTTGTTTTAGTGGGAATTGCAATTTGTCCTTTAAATGTGCCAGTCCTTTTTAGAGTGATTGCAGTTCATTTTCACATTTGGATGTATCTCTGCTCTGTTTCAGGTTCTCATGTCAACATTGAAGTGATTCCTTTTTAAACATCTGATCTTTAATTTTTGTTTTCTTGGGTGATTTGTGAATCCCGTAACTGATTGCAGTCTGAAATTGGAGATAGCTAATATAGGAACATTTATTCTGCTCCCATTTAACCACAATCTCATGGGATGAGCTGGGCAGGAAGTATGGGATGCCCAAAACATTCACTATGTTGGACAAGAAATTGGAGCCTTTTGAGCTCTTTCCAAGTATTTGTGATGTTTGACCTATCCATTAGTCCTATTTGGTCTATGATCTCTAGAGTATCTTTTATAGAAGGTGAGCTAATAGCCGCAAACACAGATAGTGAGCTAAAACACTTAAAGGGATAGAGCAGATCAAAACAAGATGGAATTGCTCTATATTAATAGTTAACTTAATACACTAATATACCAATTACCAGTCTCAATGTACTGTAGAGGGGGAATGGATATCATCATTCCCATCTAACAAATAATGAAATCCAACTTGCCATGGTCACCCATGCGGTATGTGACAGAGTTAAGAACAAAAGAAAGAAAACAGCTCTTATGATAAGCCAACAACAGCCTATGAAACAAACTGCTTAGTATCTAAACAGTTAAAAGCATGGTGGGAGGAGAGAAGCAGAGCAGTGCTGTGAAGGGACAGAGGAGAAGCAGACATGAAGTGACTTCCTCAAGGAAATTCAATGACCATACCAAACTCAGAGTTCTTGCATCCACCATCGGAGTCATGTTCACTCATCTCTAGGACTTCCACGGTATAGTGCGGAGGGCTGTATTTTCCTGAATGATCCAGTTAACAGTCATGGCACTGAATATCCAGGCTACAGGATATTTTAGAGGACTCTACTCCCATAGTGGCAGGCAAGAGCTGGAAGAGGTCACCGTTACTTTTTTCAAGGTTCCGCAGATGTAACTATTTATACCCAGTCTCTGTGCTAATTACTATCCCCATTTCATTGTCTCTCTTTAGACAACGCTGTCAGTTAAGTTCTCAAATCAGTATCCTCCATATTTCTCTGTGCCCCTTTTCTTATGCAACTGCAAAACTCCCTCAAAGCTTTTTTTCTTTGCCATAACACTTTACAGTGGTTACGAAACTGCTATTCTGAAGTCTTACTGCGCAAGTAAGTAATTGTATAACTACTTACCTTCTGTTTGTATCTTTGTTGTCTCTAGATTTACAAGCAATTAATCCAGGGCAGTACAGCTTAAGCAAAAGGGTATCCACGCGCTATTGAAGTACGAATATGTACTTGTATGTGTTTCTTTCTAAGTCTGTTTAACCTAGAACATGATCCTTGGATGCAATCAGTTAGATTTGAGAAGAGATTTACGCCAAAACCACTGACTCGGAATTCATCCACAGTCTTTACTGGGCAGGGTATGTCACTGAAGAATGAAAAAAGAACTTCAAGAATAGCTAGTTTTCTTGGGTAACAAAATGTTTGTGGAAAGAAGCAGTATGGGCCCTGCTCAGACCTGTCAGGAGACTATTCTTGTCTGTGTAGGAACGGTAAGATTAACAGGAAATGTGGAATATTGCTGGGACATTACTCCTGGTATTGATACTAGCAATTGGTAGAATTAAGAAGAAATGCAGTTCTCTTGAATACTTTGAGATTATTTCAAATATTTTTATTCCCTTTTTATATCAACGTGCATTGTGTTGTTCCTATTCCATTTGCAGCAGACAAGATAATCTATGTTCAAGATGATGATTCTTATCATAATGGCATATGTTCCATAACTCTTGCTTTGTAGCCTGGGATTAGGTTAAAACTTGTAAATGCAAAAATTTTTTGTTCTTCAACGTATAATCCGGGTCTTAAATACTGGAAAAACAAAAAACAAAAAACAAACCCAGTGCTTTGACCTCTGAGTATAAAAAGAAGATTTGAAAAAGAATATTACAGTGAACCTCTTTCTCTAATGAAATGATTACTGTTACTATGCAGAGAAATATTTCTAGCAGTGTTGATGGCTCCTGACTGTCTGATAGCTCGAGTCCATTTATAGAAGTTTCCTTTAGTTAAAGACAGGTACAACAGTATGGAGAATCTGACACCTAGTGTAGACTTTTAATGCTTCATGTAGAAAACTAAGATTGGCTTACCAAAATATTTTTTCATCTTCCATAATTTAAAATATTTATTACTGTAATCTTTTATTTTTGTCTATTCCACCTGAATGTCTGAGGCTTACATATTTGCATGGAAAACAAACGTGATGATGTACCTCATTAAAAAATAAAGCTAAATTTTTTGTTCAAAATGGAAGCAGGTCATGGGAGAGAAAGGGTGCTTAACATTCTTCTCAACCTTTAATGTTGTAATGTTCACAGTAATGAGCCACTTTACATAGGGCTTTGATTACTTTGGGTGAGAAGAAGACCTAATGGCTGATGTGAATATCATTATGTTGAGCTCTTCAGCTATTATCCCTCCCCATCAAATCCAAATCACTAACCATATGATGATTTTCTGTCTCTTTTTCTATATATTGCAGTAAATTGCCTGAGACAGTTTAAGGAATCAGAATTTTAGATGTTATTTCCTTTCACTAATCTTGTGACATAAATTCAGCTCAGCAGCTTAAATCAAGTGCTCATACTGAGCTTCCTGTTTTGCATGCTGATCTGCCCGTTGTCAGCAAAAAGCTGAATAGAAAACAAAACCAGTATCTCAATATTTGAACACCCATTATTGTAAATAATTGCAGTAATGCCACAAAGCTACTTATGGAATAAATAAATATTGAAGATATGCATGCTGTGTCTCTGAAGTGCTTACCCTGGTACTTGAAAACAAATGAAAGAACACATCAATGCAACAAACAAGAAGGAAAGAAGAAATTAATATACAGCTCTCACAGTCACATAAATATTTATGTCACCTATAACTAGAATTTTCATTAACTAGTTTAATAGCGCCAGCATTTCCAGAAAGAAGCTCTGATAAATTTGAGAGGAAAATGTCACCCTGTGTCTTGTCACTGGCTCAAACTAATCTGAAGTCCCAAAATGAAATGTAATCTAAAGAATTCCATCTTCTCATTTCATATAACAGGGTATTTTGTATGACTATAATTTGGTCTCAGTTGACTTGAAAATTGTTCCAGGCCACCATGAAGTGTTTGAAGTTGATAATACAAAATATGCAAATTTTGCAACGTCCGTGTCTCACTTTGATTGTTTTGCATAGTTCATTTTTCTCTATGCACAGAACTAACATGATCTTTTCAGTTCAGAAAACACAATGTACCTTTGCAGGTTATAGCACTTACTTGACCATAGTTGAGTCAAAGAGTTCACTTAGGTCTTTTATTATATTTCAAATAAGGAACAAGCTCTAGGGAAATAAGGAAGCACATATATAGACTGTCTGCCTCACCTGTCTGAACAAGTGCAATTCAAAAATTTAAAAATGCTAATAAAATTGGAGAATGAAACACTTTAAAAAAGAGCATTGAGAAGATGTGGAATAGAGAATGATAGCTTTGTTTTTTAAATTCAGTGAGGGGCTTGAGTGTTTAAAGCGAATAATGTGAAATGAGCCAGATGAAATAATTATTTATCATTGGCTAGCACAGACTGAATTCTAAATGGAAAGCAATTTTCAATTAACTGGTCATGCTACACTTACCTGAGGTTATGTTGCATAATCAATCATGAAGAAATGTTTATGAGCCAGATGGATCTAATACTAATTTTAAAACTAAAATGCTATTTAGAAAAGAGGGGAGGCAATGGCCGAGAAAACTTGCCTCCCACTGCAAAAATTAATATCAGAAGTCAATTGACACTGTTGATGTATAATTTCAAAATATTTTGAAAAGATGGATTATAGTTGTTGGCATCTAACACCAGACAAAATACAGTCTTTCCATTCTAAACTAATTTCACGGTTACTTTTATAATCAAAATTATTCAGCTCTCATTACATTACTGCAGGCTATGAAAGTGGAAACAAGTAATTATAGTGGTATGTAAAGATATGTATGTAGATGGTCTGGTATTTCCACTTCCTGTGCTGAAAGATGGCCAATAGTCTCCTAAGCTAGCATTCATATGGCATCATTTGTTTTCTTTCAGTATGGTCCTTGAAGTGCTTTCTCTCCCGGGGGAACCAAAATAGCACTCCCATTCCACCTAGACCCTCTTTGCAAGGCAGCTGTGAGGCTTTGCATCGCCTGCCTGTGGAATTGCACTGAAGATGGTAAGGCAGTCAGGGACAGCTATACATAAATCCTCTTTGCAGTAACTATTAGACACAGTGCATGGCTGAGACCAGTAATAGGCCCAGACACCACTGCTAGTAAAGATTCAAAGTGGCTGTACTGTCCTAGGACAGTTATATATCACACCAAACCAAACCCTGATCTTTCTGTCTCTGCACTACACCACACACGAATGCAGATGTGCTCATTCAGAGAAAAATGTAGCTTCAGGCACAGTATCACACATACGGTGCAACACAGCTGCAGTGAACATCTTACCCTGTGTCTTCTTCTGGAGACACCTACTCTAGCATGATAGAATCAAGATTTTTCAGAAGGGATACACGATTTTGGGTTCTTCTTGAATATACCATGTGTGACTATGCTAAGCTCACTCTTTTCCAAATTAAAAGATAAGTCCCTACAGCACTGGGGTCAATGGTAAATTTCCCTTTAACACTGAAGACATGTATCAGACCTGATTCCTTTATAGTCTCTCAAGCTTCTTTACTAATTACCTTTCTGCCTCTTGCCTACTTTTCACTAGTTAAATATATTCTTAGGATGAACTGTTGTTTTCCACTTGCCTATAAAGCACTCAAGAGCACAGAATGTAATTTGTTCTGGCTTCATAGCTGCATAGTGCAAAGCGTTTTTCACCTCCATAAAGAAGGTCTCCAGGATCTTTTGTTAACAGGAATATCAATAATGCTCATGTCTTGGACTAGCTGAGGTTCCCTGCACCAAAGCAGTCAAAAATTGATACCTGTGTAAGGCAATGGGACATGCTTTTCAGGATAATTGAAACATTTTTTAAATTTAGTTTGTTTCAAGTAATGAAGTAAGCAGATAATTGTATTGATTTAACTTAATAAATACATATATAAATATACAACAAGTGATGATATTTGTAAAATTTCAAAGGGGAATTGTAATTTCCACGATTACAAATATACCAAGTAACTTGAAAGAAGCCACCCGTGAGCTTAATAGTAAGCACGTGCATAAAAATCTGAGGAACGATTGCATAGTAGGAGACATTATTTTCAGAAGGCAGCAAACATTATTTTAAACACAACCACTAAATCACCCTAGAATTTCAAAGCACTTTATGAAAGCTAATTATATTTCACATACAATGAACTCTTAATCAGAGGAGCTCAGCATCTTTTGCAGTAATTAATTAATTTTATCTCCTGGGGCCACAGTGAGGTAGGAAAATATTATTGTTCCCTCTCATATTCTGAGGGAAGTCAAAAGAAGTGCCTCTTTTTGGTGGTCTACAGATCACCTACTGCCTCCAGCACCCCCATCTCAAACAGCACAATGAATGCTACAGCCTTGATGCATACTTATTGCAGGGGCTTGAAGTGACACATAAGAAAGCCAGAAATAGTACCTGCCAGTCATGACTTGGAATCCCTGAGCTAACTAGTAGAACATTTCCACTAAAGATCGCTAATTAACAATTTAAGTCTCTGCTACACCTTCCTTTGACGCCTCTTCATTAAAGTCAGTTTCAGACAGTTTTCAGTGGTTGTGATAACCGTGTGCCTTAACACCAAGGCCAATAGGAGGGAGCTGCTAACAGAGCAAGACGTGTTACAAAGGGAACTGAATCCTGTGAAAAGGAAAAGGCATTTCCCCAGAAGTGCTAGTGGGAGAAGGCTATGGATGCAACCCAGTACTTCCCTATGGTTAAAGCCCTCCTGCTAACCAACATTTGGCTAGTTAAATAAGAAGCACTAAGGTTACTGACATGGTTATTATGCATCAGATACCATCTATCTCAAAAGTTGTGCAAGGTTTTCAAAACACTGGTGAAGGCGTATGTGATGGGTTGGCAGAAAATCTCCTTTTTAGGAGAATTTGCTTTAACTATCCAATTGTACTCCCTCCCATGTAATGTCAGCTGCATCTCCATTTTTTCATTGGTTAAAAGTTTTCGCGGGTCTGTTCGATTTTCGTGCCGTTTCTGCTTTAAAAGCAGCCGCGCTGCACAGTTGCATGACTTTTAAAGCGACAGTGGCACGAAAACTTTCAACGTATGAGGATGCTGCTTGACGTCACATGGTAAAGAATACAAATGCTATAGGATAGTTTAAAGCAAACTTCTCCTAAAAAGGAGATCTTTGCTGACCTACCACAGGTGTATAAAGACATAGTAAAAAGGATTACATTATTTACAAAAGACTTGAAAAGGGACTTTGAAAAAATGAAGAACTATGAGACAGTTTTAGAACCTGACTCTCACCAAGTTCAGTCCTGGCTCTCCTGCAGAATTTCTTTTAGATTACGAAAAAAAATCTCATTTCTCTCTTAATTCCTCTTTTCCCAAATACCTCCTGTCAATGCTATCAGTACAACATTGCCAGTTGACAAAAACTGTCAATGAAGTGGTCCAGTATCTATAATTGCATGTGTCTATCTATACGTGTGAAAAATAAGACACATAATCCACATCATATACATGGACATTGTGAAATAAGGTCATCATAGACTCACCCAGCTTAGTGCTACAGTTCATACTGAACCCAGGATTTCTGAGAACTCTCTGCTATCAAACTGTTTACATGAAATTTAGAGAAATAATTGAAAGGGTGCTTAAGAGTAGAAGCTTTTTCTATGCGCATGTACTAAGTCAATTAGTTACATACCCTGATACTCATGCATAAATATGTATAAATCTTATGTATATGTACATGTGCATTTATGTGTAAGTAAAAACCATCCCTGTTTTTTGTGATGGGATTTCCAGTCAATACTCTGATATGCTGCCTTTCTTAAACTCTCTGCTTTCAACTCAAAGAGGAGAAATGGAATTGCATTCTCTTTCAGTTGTAAAACTTATTCAGCACTTTTTTTTCCAGAGATGGATGGGATTGGTACTTTGTCAGAGCAGTAATTTAATGCAGGCCCACACACAGAAATTCAGACCAAAAATGCTCTGTCAACAATGCAGTATTCCTCCTCCCTGCAGTGTAACTGCACTGGATTTATTGAAACCTGAAGGTGATTCACTGGGAAAAGATAAGAAATTGTCTTCTGAGACTTATTTATAACCCTAAAGAAATAGGGACAAATCCAAAGTGATCTTAAGAACCTAAAAGAGCCATTCGAAGGACTGAGCTGCCTAGATCCAAAAATACTGCACCGTAGTCACTTGAATTGGAAGCAACTACATCCTCTCTGTGGCAATAGGGAAATGTAAGTGTATTGAAAGTCTGCAATAGGCCTAATTGAGTTTGCTGCAGATGCTCCACAACATATGACTTGCAAAGCAAAACCGCCCAAAGAGCCCATTCAATACCATCCAGGCCTTTTCATCCATAAAAAGGGCTTCTCCAGAAACTTTTATTTCCCTCACAACCCTCCAAAGTTCTTCCTGCTTAAATACACATATATTTGGATTTAAACTCCATTTTGCGGCATAGCCTTTCAATAGGTTTTCCATGAAGAGACCTTGTTCCCACATTTGAATCCTAAGCTCATACAGGTCTCACCTGATGTATGCATATTTAGGCTCGAGATATTCTAAGTCCCATGGCTGAAGGGATTTTGTGCAGTTTACATGTTTTTGAGCAGTTCATGTCACTGCTCTTCAGGAAGCCTGAACTCAGACTCATCAGTTCATCAATCCACCTTTTTTGCAGGCCTTTCCAAGGTCCTTCCAGCCTGAATCCCTTGCCTAACTCTTCTGCTCATCAAAGATGATGCCCTCCAAGACACCCTTTTTAGGAGACTTCCTCGGGATCCATGCTGAAAACACCAGAGACATGACGCCAGCTTCTGGTCTGTTACCTCTTATTACAGGTGGCAGCTCAGGGCTTGCACTTAATTTAGGAGCCAGGAATACATGGCTTTGGGAAGGAAAGCAGCTCATCAACTTCTCCTGTAGCCTGATCACCAGGATGAGAAAGCAGCCATCATATCTCTGCACAGATTGGTGCAGACAGTGCTGTAGCAATGGCAAGCATCATACTCTCTCTATGATGAACTGATGCTTCTAGAGGAAAGCTCAGCACCTTACGGAAAACCTGCCTGGGACAACAACTGTGGTTACAGAACTAAGCAGGAAAAAACCTCAAATTCATCTCTGTGTTGGAAACGTGTTGTCTATTGAATAGGAGCTATTCACTCCAAGGTTAGCTGGCAAAGCAGATGCTTGTCTGCACCTTCAGTTGAAAAGGCAGTTTGAGGGGCTTTATGATAACAGTAACAATTGAATGATTGTGAGATCTCCTGAATATAGCCAGGACTTCTGTAAACAGTATACAGACAACATCCTCTTTGAGTCTTAATGATGTGTGGTGTTGTACTTGCAGCCCAAGAGTGCATTCAAAATACCTGGTATAGCTTGTGTACCTTCTCAACTTTGCTTCCAGCCATCAGCCAAATTAGCATCCATGTTCGTAGACTAGCTGTTTTCAGTGAGCTCTGGCTTTGGATCAACAGAAATGTGTGCAGTCCCACAAAATCCTTGAGGATTACCTAGGAGGCAAGTTCTGGCCAGATTGTTTTCAAGATGAGCCTATTGTGTGGCGAAGAGTGGCTTAATTGTGTGAGGATCTGCTTGCCTTCCCAGGGCTCTTCAGGCTATCCAATCTGCTATCAGAAGATCACCAGTAATAAGAAGACAGGTTTGCAGGACATTGGATGCAGTGGACTGCCTAGAGTTGGTTGGCAGTGGGGCAGAGTAAGAGCAGCAGACTGTGAGGCTACCAACATCATCAGGGACTGTAGGAGGATTGTGGACAAGCCAAGATAAACCAGTCAAGTGCTTGTCATCTATGATGCCTGCAGGATACCTACATGATCCTTCTGTCCCACTGAAGCATCCCTTTTTTTGCTGTCTATTGACACAGTTTCAACAAAGTGATGAGTTTCATGAGTTTCAGGTGAGGGTTGGCCTGGGAGCTGCACGTTTGAAACCACTCTGGCTGGGGAGAAATTCAGTCTTGGCTCTCCTACTTCCTAGGGGAGCACTGTAAACATTAGGCTATTAGTTACAGTTAATTACTGCAAAAAAGACTGCAGCCAGCTTCCCCCATATTCCTGCCTATGACCAAGCTATCAGAAAGACTCCAATATACTTTACATATTTTCAGTGTGACCTATGAACTGAACTTCTTAAAGCATTTGGGAGAGAGAGGCAGATTCATATTAGATATGAGGTAGGTAAAAATGTGGCTGGATATGAAGTTCCTTTCAACCGCCTCAAAACAAGTAACTTCTACTACAGTAGAGGAAAGTATCAGGTGAAGTTCAGTTATCTTAGGCACATGAATCTGAAAAGTTTAATCATAATACCTTATGATAGAACACAGCTTTAATGGTTTTATTACAGAGTATGGTAGCTTTATTTATAAGTCACATGCAGTTCATAAAACAAACTAAAGAAAAATGCTCTGTGAACCACTGACCCTTCCATATATATAGAACACCACATATTGTGATTGTTCCTTTATTTTTAGTAATGTCTTTATTGCCTTTAATGTAAATAGCACTTGCTTGTCTAAGAGTCCCAGAATTCGGCATAGAATAATACTGTTCTAGACCAAATAACAAGGTTAGTTTTACCTCAAGCAGTAAGATTAAAGATGGAGAATTCACTAAGAAACACGGGGAAAAATACATCAAGTAGTAATATCAAAATTTTATTCGTGCTGAGGTAGCTTGCCTTATTGTGGAATAGTCAGCTGAGATATTTGCAGTTTGTTCATATAATGATATTTTTCACTTTTATAGAGATTTTAAACAGTAGGAGCAAGGAAATAGCAAGCAGTATCATTTACATGTCACAGCATATCCAGATTACACAAAGGCAGCAGCAAATGCCAGCAGTTACGGTATGAGCAGCTGCACAGAACCCAAAAGCTCAGTCAGTCACACAAGCACAGCAAATTGCGCAAGCACCAGAAAAATTATGTTAAAAAGGTGATGGGGGGAAGGACTGTGCGATTTAACATAAGCCCTCTCCTGACAAAGGAGAAGGAAGCTTGTCAGTACTGAAAGGTGGATTATTAGGCAGGGAAGTGGGTATTGGCGACAGGCTTTACTGGTGAACAGGCGACAGGATCAAATCTGTCCCTGCTGCCCCCTTCATACAATGCATGGATTGTGATTTTGGCCATTAAACACGGGCTAGACAGGTCTGCTGGCCATTTGAATGCAAAGGTGCTGCTGTGCCTCTTCAGGTGCTATGGAAGGTTTTGCCTAAGTTTATGGTCATGACAGGTTTAATCACAGGTGGGCCCTCGAAGAGACTAAAGATGCTCGTTCTATGAGGAAGCCAAACACACTTTTTAAATGGTGAGCAGACATCTAAAATGTTAAGAAACCGATGTATCTTGTAGCTCCCATGACTTACTGGAGGAGAAAACTGAAAACTAAAAGGAAAAAGAAAAAAACACCCACCAAATTTTAATTTCTTGCTTGGTTTTGTGTTTTGTGCAAAGGAAATGATGCAGCTTATGTTAATTTAGTAAAATTAACACCCACAGTGTCTAAGCAGTAGGACAAGAATATGCAATTACATTAGACTGCAGAACAAGAACACACAACTCTTTTATGTTAAAGAAACAGCTGCAATACTTTTTTTTATTTCTTTTTTTTAACTGCTACTGCATTTTCACTGTTTGAAAAACTAAATAAATGTTATAAATGAGCCATAACAGAACTTTTTTTTTTTCGGACTAAGCTACAGAAAATAAATATTTAAATGTTCTTTAGCTTACTGGTAGTAATTGTGGATAGGACAAAATATGGATGGCAAAGTTTAGTTTCCAAATTTTCATGTAAGCATTGCTGTGTTGTCTAAAGCCCGCTCCCTTCCATCTCCATTCTTCACATAAATCCCTTCATTCAGGTGCATCACAAAAAGAGCTTGCTTATACATGCAAATCTGCATATCAAACACTTCATAAGACAAGCACTACAGAACAACTACTGGGTTTTATTTGCAAATTCCGGCTATAGATTAAGACGGATTTTTAAAAAGAGATATTAGCATTTGCTACCAATAACTGAAATAAGTAAAATGATAATGAGTGTATCAGTTTTTGAAAGATTAAGTATTCTGGTCTGATGATGGATTTGAAAATCCACACTTAGACTCCTGATTTGGAAACTGAACTGGAAATTTCCCTAAATTTACAGCAATTACTGATGGCTCTTAGACTAGAACTAATACAGAATTAGTCCTTTTTGGTATTTTCTAACATGTTTTCTATCCCTATTTGGATGAAGAAATTCTTTGGTGAGAAACAGTAGAGCAAAGACGTAACATGGGCCAGGCTTTCAAATCTCATCATTTATTCAGTGTCTTAGTAACTGTTATGCTACATTGATCTGTTCCTCTCAGAGCAATGACAGTGTAAGAACTCAGACTTATTTTAAAGCTCTGAATGTAGTCAGTGGGTTTTGCATAGGCATTATCCGAAGGACTCCAATGGAAAGGGAAAATTCATCATGCTGGTGAGTCTAGCAAAATGCTGAGTAACTTGAGAGTCTACCCAAAATCATCCAGTCCATCACCGTCCATGCAGGACAGGCCTTTGAGGATCACTAGTGCTCACTTCAGATTTCAAGATCAAAAGTAGCATCCATATCCTCACACAGCTGTAATTGCCTTCATTATTTGTTTTGTTATCACGCTCAGTATTGAAAAAGCAGCTAGAAATTATATGACTTGCAAAGCTGGCAGAACACTAGTCATAGTGCACTGCCATCATCATTGGAATCTGTCCAATTTTTCAAGAATTAGTCACTTAGCCCAGTTTCTGTCCAGTGTAGTGAAGATGTTGATTTCCAGCTAGATGACAGTACAGCTAAAAGCTTTGCATTTTGATTTTATGATTTCTTTCTTCATTCAGCACCAAGAAACAAGTGCTCAAATCTGAGCACTAATGCATTGGACTACTTAGGAAAATCTCTTAATGGCCACAGAAGGCAAGAGATCACTGTAAAACATTTTTTTCAAACAAAGTGTTCAATGTTTTTAACTATCGGTTCTACAATTCCTGCTCCTATCCAATAATCCAAAGGAAAACATAAGAAAGTGGTTGGGTTCCACATCCAGTCAGAGACACTCGTTATGACTCTGAGATGTATTAGCCAATCTTCAAATAACTGAAGAGTTATTTTGTATCTATGAGGAAAGAGTTATTTTTTATCTATTTTTTGCCTGATGATGCACACTGACCCTCTATAGCAGGCTGTTAATAACCGATTTCATAACACTTTCCATGCTTAGACAGC
>NW_010415982.1:37485-37698 GCF_000710305.1 Buceros rhinoceros silvestris | reverse complement strand
CTTCGTGAAGGGGTACATGTCTCTAAAATTATTTTGATACTGCTAATAAAAATTCTGGGTGCCTCAGATGAAAAGCAAACACTACAGCCTTTTGAAATATTTTTTTCCCATAATAATTCTGTTCTCTTTCACAGAGAATATGGAAAAAAACATTACCCAAAATCTCTTGCAGAAATCACACTAATTTGTAAAATTTTTAAGAATTATATATAC
>NW_010415982.1:21109-37350 GCF_000710305.1 Buceros rhinoceros silvestris | reverse complement strand
CTGCCCTTTACAGGGCAGGTTTCAGAAGTTCAATCTGTAGGTCCTGCAGTGCAGAGGTAATGAAGGAGAGAAGAGAAAAAGTTTACTCCATCCTATTATGTGAGTAAATGTTACTAAGTGAAACAACATAATTAACAGACTTAAAATATCTGTTTTTATCAAGCCTCAAAAACCTGAAGTAACAATGTATTTTGCTTCTGATATTGATAAGCCATGGACATGCCAGTTACTATCAGCTATATACATGAAAAACAAAAAAATACGTTACTGTGTGATTCACATACAATCACCAAACTCACCGGGTTTCTTAACTTACCCTCTGTTTTATCTCTTTTGTCATAGACTGGAAGTACATCACTGAGGAGATTTAAAAGGACTACCTGTTAGCCAGTGCTGAATCTCATATTCACTATTTATGCTAATAAGCCATTCCCAAGCCAGTTTATTGGTTAATGCGCTCCAGGTATCAGTCACTCTACCAAGAACTGCACTAATCAAAATAGGTTTTAAAGCAAATGCCTTGTCTCGAAATGAAACAAAACAGCTACCGAGGCTGAAAAGTGCTGTTAAGCAGGGCAGGCAGTGAAGATTTCAGAGAGGTCAGTGACTCCTCCTCTGCCACCACCTTGTCACAACTCAGACTGGGACTAACAAAAAACGAGGTTTCAGGTTTTAGTGGCCATCTGCTACCGGTTGCTTTTTCCAACTCTGACCTCCAGAGAAACTTAGCTGGGGCTTCCTGTCCTGTGTTTTGAGGGCAAAAGTTAATTGCAACCAATTAGGCTGCAATAATGTCGTTTAATGAACTCAGCCCAGTCATGTACCTTCAGACTTTCTGTTGCCAAGAATATCCGTGATGCTCAGAGAGATGTCAGATAGAGGTATTTTCCAATCTCTGTGTATTCTGCAATCTAGTTTGACCATATTTATATGCCTAAAAATGGGAACATCTGGGAGGCTCATAAACATGAGTGTTAACTAAAAGAAAATCAGAGAGATCCAAATAGCAAACTCTTGTCCAATACCTTCTTATTCTCCTACTATTATCTACCCAGTTAGAAGGA
Source organism: Buceros rhinoceros silvestris (assembly GCF_000710305.1). Lineage (NCBI taxonomy): Eukaryota > Metazoa > Chordata > Aves > Bucerotiformes > Bucerotidae > Buceros > Buceros rhinoceros. The sequence continues at coordinate 36,286 of NW_010415982.1, read as the reverse complement.
TCATGAAAAGAATGGCAGTCACTGGACATAAAAAGAGGTTCATTATCAACATCAGTAATGAAATTCATCTCCCAAGGAAAGCTTATGCATGCAAATACAGAAGAAGGCATATGTTTCCTCTGCACAGTTCTTTCATGCTCCTCAGAAAACTTACAATAGACAGACAGTTACAGTAGAGAGGTACAAAAGTGTTTTGGGGATGGGAGAGGACTGTGAGGCAAGGGGTGAGTGATTTCTCCTTGGATTGTGACACACAGAAATGGAATTATGATCTAAGTGTCCACACTCACTCAAATCAAAATCAGACAATTCAATTTTAAAATGGGATCAGATGCATTTCCAAGATGCAAGGAGGTTTCTGGGGCTGCAGATGAATGGAAATAATTTGCTGACCAGATAAAATCAATCCATGGTTTTGTCAAAGCAAGCAGTCACAAAGTAACAAAGAAAACAAAAATAGTATTTTTCTAATGCTGAATCGAAAGCAGCTGTCCCAGGCTGTCTCAAGAAACGGGGGAAAAAAGAAAAGAAAGAAAAACGGAGGAAAAAAGAAAAAAAGGATTTGAAGATAAATCTTATTAAAAAGGGATATAAAAATACAGTAGATCTGCTTTGCTTTCCAGACAGGATTACAATAAGCCATCACTCCCCTTCCCTGGAAAGGCCAGCATGCCCTGTAGGACAGCCTTAATATTCTCTGTGTTGGAGGAGATACAGAAACCATGATGACCTATAACACAGGATCTTTACAAAACTGTATTTACAAACATCTCCCACCCATGAGGGTCAGAAACAGAAGGATTAGAGGGGTCTCTGACCCAGGTATTATTAAAACCCTCTGAGCATAGCTGTCACTACTCAGGCTCCTTTGCTCTTCTTGGTTTTTTTCTGTAAAACCCTGATAGTCTTTGCACCAACAATGAAAAGCAAGCAGTTCTTCTAGTGCAGATGGCAGTAAACAAGTGAAGTTCTAGAAAGATAGCAGGTTGCAAAATTACTGTATATTAATATTCTTGTGCATGGAGACAATTAACTCTTGATGTCACCTCTTGGCTCCAGACTACACCTGCAGTCCAAAGAGTTTATTTCCAGAGGAAGAAGTACTTGAACAGCTTCCTCCATTACCTCACGCCAGGACCTCTGCCCTTACTCCTTGCCCTCCTCCCAGCCTCGCAGAGGCTTTCCCCTGGGCTTCCCAAGCTCATCTCCCAAGCTTCCTAGTGAGACTTTCTCTGGCTGGGAACCATGCAAATGTCTTTGTTTGCCAGTAACCTCCAAGGAACAAACACACAGTTCTTCCCAATGCTGGGAGGAGAAGAGCACTCCACCTGCCTCCTACATGTGTGCCCTGTCAGAGGACTCAGACTGGGTTGTAGATTCTGTCTTTCTTACACCCCAAGTCCATTTGAGGACCGTAGATTCGTATTACTGACAGCAGCATGTCTGTCCTTCACAACAACAATGTTTTTTATGGAAGGGTCTAAAAGAACTAAAGATGCTTTGATACCAATTATTTGGAATTATTCTAAAGCCTACAGTATTTATTAAGGATGGACATTTGTTTGGGACACAATGAAAATTCAGGGTTTTAAAAATTAGTTGAGCACGTCCTACCTGAATATCAAGACATGAAAATGAGACATCAAAAATCATTAAATACTTAAGCAAAATATTTTTGCTGACATTTGATTTCATGCTGAAAGGGCTTCCCTATATTCAGTAAGGGATAAGTTTTTTGACTGAGTAGGGATAGATGAAGGATAATATAATTGTTTCTTTACACCCTCAGAATTCAGAAATGTTATTTCAAGCATTTCCAAAGGCATGGACTGGAATACAGTTTCTAGTGAACTAATCTAGATCAAAAATGATTACTCACTTTCCCACAGGAAGAAGTCATTTGGTTTCACCCATACTCCCTTTCCTGCATGATTAACTGATACTTCTGAAGCAGTCACAGATGACCCGTGGTAACCATTCACAAGGGGCTAAAGTCATAAATAGATACAGTCTCAAAAATATTTATCTGAAAGCAAACTCTTAAATCAGCTGAGCGACATGAAAGGTTTGCTTGGCACATATTAAGATACAATTGAATCTTCCCACAACTTAGAGCCTATGCAGTTTTCTCAGACAAACCATGCAAGGAAAGAAATAAAAGATAAACTGAAGATAAAAGATAAAACTAAGAAAAAAATGAGATATTGTTATAAATACCAATGCTGGTAATGCATACAAGCTGGCTGTATTTCATTGACGGCAAAAATAAAACCACAGACCAGTTTTATCATGACTTTCATAAAGGAGTGCAGAGTAATAATTAAGCTCAGATCTCAACATCAATGGAAAACTCAATTGTATCAGCATCAACAAAGTCTACATCTTTACATCAACAAATATCAATATCTATTAAAAATGAGAAGCAACTACACCAAAGGCATGGATAAATAGAGCAAAAGCCTATAAATAAAAAGAGGCCGCATGAAACTGCCTGAATAGACTGTGTTGGAAATTAAATCTTATTAATGCTTTAACGAAATGAAAGTTATCTTCCATCAGCACAACATTTTCTAAAGAGTTAGGAAGCAGCAGGAAACACCTATCGAGTGTACTAGCTGTCCTCCAAAGATGCTATCCGCAGAAGCTGTTCTTCGAGAACATCAGCTTTTTCAGTTCTTTTGTAAAATTCTCTAACTAGTGTGGTGGCAAAGCAGAGTTCAAAGGTTTGCACTGCCCCACTAATTCATTCTGGGATTCATACTGCTGCCAATAATTCTCTAGCTTTAAAATACTAGCAGGGATAAAAAGACAAACTGATGTATTTAAAAGAGCCCAGGGAAATCAGACTTTTGTGTGCAAAGCCTGTCAGAAAACAAAATTTCCTGTGGCCATGGAAATTCAAACAAACTAAACTCCATTCCCAATCACAATGGAAAGGTGGGAGTTTGAAATTTCCTCTGGAAGAAAGTTACCAGGCGAAAAAGAAAACTAATTCAGAGACATAAAAATTTGTTGCTTCTGACACACGAAAAGTTTTGTGTAGGTAAGGACCAGGATTTCATTTCAGCTCACCTCTATTTATGTAACTAAAACATTAATCGCTATATGACAACAAATATACTTAGCAGACAAGCAAAACCTTTCCAGTACTGTATGCAAATACATGCATGACAAATCGAACAGATCACAAGGAAGATGACTAAATATTTCTGGTTTGCTCTTTGACTTTTAAGATCAGACATGAAATGGAATTGTTATCAATTCCTTACAAGGGTGGTGCTGGGAAGATAAATCACATCCATACAGTGTTCACATACCAAAATGATCTATACCAAGAAAAACTAGGTAAAAATGCCAAAGACTGATAGTAGCCTCGGAATTTGCTCACGGCAGACTGTCACTGTATCTCCGTCATGCTCCTTTTACTCACTAAGAAGTTATTTCACACTCTGTTGACATGTATTCCCAGTGTCCTCCCTGAACGTCCTTCCTCCTTTTCCACCATTGAGACCACGGGAAAACACTGGCCAACACCACAAAAGACACCAACTTCTCCCCTTAAGTCCAAGAGTCGTAACAGCAATTCAAAGGTACAAGGCTGGGTCCCATCATCTAGCTATTTTCTCCTCACTATCCCAAATTCTTGGGCCAGGGACACCTCTGTGACACAGGCAGGTAGATAAGTGAAGTGCTTACTAAAGCCACTGAGTCAAATCTTCAGTGGAGTAAGTTTTCCCATCTCCAACAAACTGACAAGTTATATGAAATTTTGGACTGTTGACACAATCATGGAGCTACTGAATAAAAGAGCTGAGTCTCCATCAAGAGGACAATAATCCAGAGCCTTCTTGACTTTTCAGGCTCACTGCTCCCTTCCACCCACTCAGAGGAGAACTGATTTTTTTTTTTTTAACCCTGGGTCATTGAAGCAATCTGCTCTATCTTTAGATATATTTATATCAGCATGAATGAGGTAACTAGCAGCTGACACTGGGCAAGGGGCTGCAGGGGAGCAGGAAGAATTCTTGAATCACTTCTACCACCAACCTTCTGTCTTCACTCTCCCTGGCTTGAGGTCAGTTCCTTTGCTACTAAACGGTACAGAAAAACCCTGTGCTTTGTCTTCTTGCAAAAGCCTTTCACATACAGTAAGATTGTTCTAACTGCCCAAGCCTTCTCTTCTCTGGACTAAACAACATACATATTAAATAATATAATAACAATCTCTCTCTTGAGCTTACTATCCATTTTAATACACTACTGCTTACCAGCCACTAAACAGTTACTGGCTGATGCTAATTATTTACTGGAAAGAGCTCTATTCGAAACATATTCGCCAATTATTGCAGAAGATATCCATTTGTATGGATAAATATCCATTTGTAGCTACTGCTTAGAAGAATTAACAATTTTCTCTCTGATCAGCTAGCACTGTTAGACTCCCCTCAAAGGAATCATACGGAGAGATGGGGTCCAACAGGCTTTTCATGTGTTTTCTTTCTTTGTGCTTCATAACGAAGCTCTCACTCGTAAACTTGTTAAAATGGGCTCACTTCCTTTCTCAGGATGTGATTTTCTTGTAACTGGTTTTTATTTGCTGTCTTGAGTGAACTAGATGAATCATTTCCCCTTATCAATCACCACCTGAATGCCATGCACATCAAGGGAAGGCAATGGATCAGTGACAGCAATCACGGAGGTAACACAGATTTTATTTTTCTTCTTCATCTGAATTCTCCAAGGAAAATAAGCATTTTCCAAAGAATACAGCTAAAACTGGATGAAAACATTTTCTTTGTGAATAAAAAAATTCATTGAAAAAGGCTGTGACTTTATTTTTTTAACCCAGCCCATAGTTGGTGGGAATTTTCCACAAAACAAACAAACTGAACAAAAACAAAACAAAAAAGGCAGGAGGGATTTTGGAACAGTGCTTATTTCATTGTGAAATTTTCTGGAACCATCTTATTTCCAAAGATGCTGAAATGTTGCATTTCAACATATTCTAAAAAAATACTTTTTCATTGTGAAACTTTTTTTTTTATATAAAACCAGACTAAACTTACTTAGATGGAAAATAATTAACCCCTCAAAATTACATGAAACATTGAGTCAAAGAATAAAAGCTCAAAGGCTCTTAAATTATGGATTTTTAAAAAACAATTTGGTTCAGCAACCAAACAGAAAAATCTATTGTTTGCTGTAATAAATTACATTATTTTTTATCTAACCATGACAGGACAGCACAGGGGATGATTATTTCTGTCCCCTCATATTAATATGTCTTTTTTTTTTCTTAGACATTTCATTAAAGGCAGCTCATTTTGAACAACTTGGCCAAAACGAAAATCAGCTCTTCCAATAAGACCTCAATTTTTTCCACTTCTCCACAGTTAAGTCACCACTTTCCCAGTAACATGAAGGTCTTCCTCAAGATCACCACCCTGTTTTTGACAACCACACTCCCCCTAGGGAAGGAGCGTATCGAATGAGAGACAACTGCTGTCCTACGTAGCTCAACTGTCAGAAAGAGAGGCAAAAGATGTGATGGAAACCAGAAGTGCTGGATGACAGAATGGCTGGCACAAGATCACATGAAACTTCAATAGAGCCATAAGGGAAGATCCCAATCCTTTGCAGCCCAAAGCCGCTGCCCTCCACCATGACAGCGACCTGCCTGAGCCAGCCCAGATGGTTCATGCCTGCCTGCATTGCAATACCTACGGTTTTCTCTTGCTGGTGGAAGCAGGATTGGCTGCCGATCCCTTCAGTACCGTTGCTCCCAAATGACCAGAGTAAAACACCTAGCTGTCCACTTTCCCAGAACTTGAGCTGCTTTCATACTGCCAAAGATAAATTTTAATTAAGGTGTTGAAAACTGACACGATTGATCACAGAGATGGTTTCCTCCACGCTAGGCTGTGTCAGATTCTGAACTCCTTTTTCAGCTACTGTTTTGTCCACTTAATTAACAAGTAGCTCATCGTCTGACTTGCCATCTCCATGAAAGGAATCAGAGATAGGAAAGAACAATTTTTCTTTCATGTCATGTTTTTCTACTCAAGCATTAGGGTTTTTTTTATGATTTTATGATTTTTAAAACCACTCTGTTAACTGTGGAATTATTTGGCCATGAGTTATTATTCAAGTATTTTTGCCTGCCTTTTTTCTCCACACAAAAAACTATGCATTCTTCTTCTGTCTTTCTGTTTTTATTTGTAAAAACAAATAATCAGTAAAGTTTATTGCGAGTGGGTATGGTGAATTAGATTTGTGATGGGGAAGTCACCTGCAGTTTAGAGGAACTGAATATTGGAATTACATGTGGGAGAACAGGATTTTAGCAATAGAAAGCATTTCTTCCTGACCTCATTCCCTTCACCCTTTCTTTTAGTTTGCTAAATGGCTGGGAACAGCATGACACATGCTATATGCATTTTTGCAGCATGTCCTCTCTTACAGACCCAGCTCTAGCCATCAGCCCCTTCCAGCTGTTTTCATTCCATCTCTTCTCTGATTTCAGGACTGAAAAAGCATTTTAATGTTTGGGGAAATTAGCATCGGATTGAGAAGGACATTGTGGATAGGGCACAGGAGGCTGCAATCCATGCAGTGCAGCTATGCAGCAGAAAACTACTCGTGCAGAGATGTCATCTTTCCACCCATTGCCCCGAGCACAGAGTATGGAAGAGCTGTATTGCACATCCAGTGTCCAGATTCCCTGCCCCGATCCCCAGATTCCTCCAAAACTTATTTTCATATGGACTCACAGTGGCCCTAAAGACTCGCTGAACACTAAATCTTCACCTTGATTTTGTTATACTACTCCCATTCCTGCCCTATGACACAGCAGAAAAGCCAGGAAAAAAATCCTTTGAGCCACCTTTCCCCCCTCATCTCAGAATTTGCTTTCAAGGAAACTTCGTGTTTTCTAAACCCTTTCCAGACACCCTGAATCTTTTTGGAACTAATTAAATATTAAATGGGGCACACAGAGTTTTTCAGCAGGTGACAATACAGTGAAAGCAAGCCAACAGAAACGAAGATTTCTGCTGCAAGGACCCAGTTCCCACTTGCGTGCTTGCACTGCACTGCCTAATTGGATCACTTTGCATGCACCGCACACCCGCGTAATGCAGCTCCTTGGAGAGTGCCAGCACAGTAGATTAACAGAGGTTACCTTTGGAGCCAGACTTCTAAGAGCCTGCACAATAACACTTTGACAGCTGTCCAATCAGTCTGTAAATGTCTAGATATAAAAAATACCCAAAGCACTAGCCTCCCACTTGCAGAGGCAGTCTAGAAGCCAAGAGTACATTACTGCACCAAAAGCTGCAACTAGAACAGAACCAGCTTAATACCTGGATTTCTATTAACCTTTCATTCACTGAACACTGCCAGAACTTTAGTTTTGTGGTTTGAGACACATTAAATGTACCATACTTATGCATGAATCCGTATGTTGCTTAGGAATGCGTCTGATGAGTTTTAAATTCATGCTCAAGCCCTCTAACTAAATTTGACATTAGTTCAGACTGAAATGCTGTACCCAACCTTTTCCCAGTCAATTATCTAAAAAAAATTCTCCAGATAAATGTTTATTTTGATTCTTCAGTCAATAAAATAAAAAACAAATAGTAATGCAGTAGTGTGTGATGCCAAAGGCAAGAGAACAGAATTACAAATTAAATTATTAAAAAATGGCTGCAGCTACACAGCTGAACCTTGAAGTTCTTCCTCATTTCTGCTTTCTCTCACAGGTCTCTTCTTAAAAGATATAGGAGGGTGGCAACACCAAATTCAGTGATGTTATTCTACCTCCTCAAAGACCATTTCATACAGACCTCATTATTCTCTCACACAACTCCATCTCTTTCTAGGGACAGCTGGCCACACACCTAACAGCCCCAGGAAGGGTCCATTGAGGAGGCTACAGGGGTTCCTCAGCCCATGTGCTCAACCAAGAAGATCTCAGTGTTAAACGTGCAGGGGAAGAAGGGGAAGTCCACACACCAGTGCTTTGAATGGCCCCTTGTTCCTCCTCACCTCTCAGGCAGCTGCCACATTAAAACAGCAGTTGCAAGCTAAACGATATTTTTGCAATTTCTCCAAGCCCATATTTTTTTTTTACAGCTGCACAGCTGTAATTCCAGGACTTGGCTCCACTATTATATTTATATTAATGCACACAGGCAGATTTTACAACACATGGCACAGCAAGAATATTTTATATGGTTTACAGGAAGCCAAGAAATAATGCAAATTTGGGTCACAAAAGTCCTGTCAGCATATTGTGCCTGTCTCTTTGCCAACATGTTTGCTCCCTATAGTATTTTATTATGTGGGTTTTTTAATTACAACAGGAGACTGAACTTCAGCTTGCAGGTCATTACAGACTCTAGCAGACAGCTAGCGAGGCTTTTTTGGGAAGGTCCGAAAAACAGGAAGCTGTTTTTAGCAATATTGTACTGGATTAATCCTTAATCAATGGCCAACACTGGCCAGCCTTCAAGCTTCAGAATTAATTCCTGTGTCTGGTTTTGCACCACCCAGGTTCAGATTCCTATGTCAGGAACAGAGTCCTTCCTACTTAGAGTGTTGAGAAGGGAAGGATGGCATCACCAGAGGATGATCACTTACCTCCTTCTTCTTAGCCACCACTCACCAGATCTAACTTCAGCTACCTAAAGGCCAGGCATCTAACCTAACTAAATCACAGAGGCTTGCTGTATAGCCAGCCATCTTCAGATAGGACCTCTGCATAGATAGGAGGTGATGTCTCTCAAGGAGGTCTGTCGTTTCTCTGTTGAGAGAGCAAGTCCAAATGACCAGCCACACAATAGCTGAATTAGGGGAAAGGAACACTGCCCAGGGTGCTCTTCTGTCTCTGATGATTCATAAAAGATTCTAGAATAATGACACTAAATTAGGCTAGCAACGTCACATGCTAGTTAGAATAGGATTTGAGTGGAAATAGCAATAAATGCCATAAAAAATCAAGTGACTTAAACAATACATACACCATTTAATAGTAGAAAATAACTAAGAATTAAACCATTGTAATGCAATGCCTTTTTGGGCTCTACCTTGAAATAGTTTTGAAGAAACAGATTACCTTTAAATGTCTCCATATGAAATCACATGGTACTGGTTTTAAGTGAAAAAACACAGGCCCAGTTAAGGTTTATCTCCACTAGCAGCCCTCATCTTGGGAACCCAGTTCCTTAGCCTAGATATTCATGGGCCTGTTGTGGATGCTGCAAAGTCTCTCCCTCCCACTGATGGGTCTGCAGATGAGAGAGCCCTTAACCCGCAGACCTTGATCTGCTAAAACCTTGAGCAAAGACTGCTCCCTCCAATATATTCATTAAAAAGATATGAGATGAGGGTGGTTTCTCATGGAAAGTGTCATGTTTTATATTTAATCTGATAATATTATACAATTAAATGATCTCTGCTCAGAGGACATATATACAATTACATATAATCAATATCCAGCCCTCAGGAGCTCTGCCTTTTACTCCTTAACTCCCTGTAACAACTATCAGCCTACACCACAGTGAATTACCACTCCTGCCACCTTAGTTAGATGTCAGATGGGAGGACAATGCCCAGAGTGGAAGTCAGTAACAGTCTTGTAACTTGTCTAAAGACACACAATGACTTTTTTCCTCTGCTAGATAGTGCTTGGTCCAGAGACTCATCGTGAAAAATCAACTACAACTGCAGAAGAAATTAGAAAAGAGGTCTCAGCAAGTCATAACATTTTGCTGTGCTTAGAAGAGACACTGCAATCACTGTGCAGCAGGAAAAGTGCTGAGATGGTTCTAATGGCATCTGCTGCCTCTTGATTGACAGAGCATAAACATTTCAGAAATACAAGCAACAGCACTGCAGCTATAGACCATCAGACAGCAATATTTACCAGCTGTGACCGAGCTACTGCTATCAGTCACAAATTGCACATCTAGCACAGGGATATTCTTATTTTGTTTGAGAAATGTTGGATGAAGAGGTATTAGCAGCTTCACTGTCAGCTAATAAAAAAATACTGGAGAAATTCTCCACAGCTTAGTGGTCTTCCGTCACTTGCTCTAGATGTTAGGAATGTGTGGAAATGAATAAATGTATCGATACACAGCAGCCTGTCAGGAGCCCTTGGCACGCCACAAGTCAGTGTACTGCCTTTGCCAGGCAACTGGAACGCTCAGCATTCCCTGACAGCAACCCGTTTGAATGGGAATAAGCACAGAGTTGACTCTTAAATGGTAATATTTCACATTACGCTTCCTGATGCTAATTTCTAACTAACCCATAAGTAATACTTCATTTACAAGGCTGACACAGATGTGCTGTTTTATTTAGCTCACATTTTCACTCATTGGTTTGAGCCACATTGTGACTTTTCTTACAAAAAAGTACACCACGTGTGTTAATGACTGCTTATATACATAGCAGGAGCACTCACTCATCCTTGCGAAGTTCTGACTCCTGCCATTCTGGAGGATAAACATGCCTTTCTGTACTCAGAAGGATTCTCATTCTGGGACAGAAACAGGACTGCTGATCCACCGGCTGGGTGTAAAGGGAGGCCAGGGTGGTAACAGGAGGGGATGAGAGGCAGCAGGGGAGAAAAGGCAAGAAAACCACTGGTGGAAAAAACTAGAAATAAAGTGAAGACTCTGCCAACTTCTTTCTCTCTTCCTTTGTTCTACGGTCCTCTAAGGCTTTTCCACCACGTTTTGATTGATGGCTTCCTACCTTCTCCTACTTCTCTTTTCTCATTCCTCTGCATTGGCCTTTTCCCTCTTCTAACAGTCACACACCGAAAAATGGTGCCTACTCCCAGCAAGGCAGAAGCTGAGAGCAGTTGGGTGATACCCCCTGCCAGTTGGAAGCTATTCAAACAGGAAACTGCAATGCAGTTCAGGGGTGTCCTCCCATACTACGCTAGGGAAAACCACTGCAAAACAGATGCTGCCGTGGAAACGCTGGATATCAAAAGGGAAGTGTTTGGCATCGAGGCAAAGAAACTGATAACAAGCTAGTAAACTGTTTGGTATCAAGGCAAACAAATCTTTCCCATACAAAATGGGATGAGTCTCTGAACAGTAACCTTTTCTGTGCTTTGGTGTCAAACAGAGCTGGAGAATGAGGAAGCACTTTTAAAGAGAAAAACATCGTTCAGGAACACAAAAACAATAGATAATCTACCTTCTGTTGACACTGATATTACAGATTGATAATATGTAACCGTAGACCAATGAAGAAGACAAATTAAATAGGAAACAAACACTTCTTATATTTATTTCTTACTCATAAATTCTTCTACTTAAAACTTTTACTTGCAGGAAGAACATGCAGTTATCTCAGAACTTGCTCTCTGTTTTCTTCTGGCACTCAAGACTTGTGACAATCTCTAGTACCAGTGCATGTTACAGGACCACAGTTCTGCCCTGAAGGGAGTACCTTTTGGTATGAAACACAGCTCACATCCTGCTCCCAGTTACACCTGTGTGAAACCAAGGTGGTGGATTTATTCCAGCAAAGGGAACAGAAACCAAAGCCATCTCTTAAGATACAACTGATTTGAAAAAAGCTGCAATCTCATCACAGAAATCAAAATAACATACACTGCATGATACATGCATATGTGCTTTACCTTATGCTATGTTCCAAACGACATTCTTCTCTTTGCTGCAAGCTGTATCTATGCATAAAAGAAGTCAGAGGAACTTAAACAGAGTCACAGCCTTAAGACTGATCCATGTGTTTGATCAAGAGCTTATCAATTTTATGACAAATTACCAGTCAGTAAAATTTAATACAAAAATTTGTATATGTTGTTATCCTTGGGTAACGCTTGATACATAAAATGAGATTTTTCAGTAGCAGGTTTTTTTCAACTATTCAATACAAATTTCTTGCAATTTTTGTTGCATTACAATATTTTTCATTGCTTTTGAACTTCAGTGGCTTTGTGCTATGTCTTTATAAGGAGACTACCAGGAGAGTTTTTTAGACAGTGTAATTTTTATGCCGTTATTCTCCTGGCTTCTATTCGATTCATATACACACACATATTTAGTATTTTATATCACTGCATCTTTGTAATGTTAATTCTTCATGAAGAACAAAATGTATTTAGGATAACTCTCCCTTTTGGTGTTCCAGCACTAACTATGGGAAGAATTAACCTTATCTGTGAAGCATGACAAACATTTACAACACTCAGCAAGTAATAAGTCAAATTTTGAATTTTCTCCGAAGCCTAAAATATTCACTTTAAGTCCCCTGTCAGTAAGCTGCTGCACAGCAGTCCTGAGGAACACCTCTTTCCGAGTTACAGGTTGATCCATCCTATTCTTTTTGTTTCTCCATCTCAGAAAGAGGTTGAATCTCTGTGCCTCAGTAAATATAAGTGCACGTCAGCTACTTAGGGTATTTTCCAATAGAAAACGTGGCAGATACCTGAAAAATCATCCCTCTGCAGAAGCTAAAATCAATTGCCATCTCCTGATTTTGCTCGGTTTTGAAATCAACTCAACTGAGTTTGGTCTGCCTGAGTGGAAACTCAGTAAGGGCTTCAACTTTGGCCCAGTAATAAAAATTAAACCTCTCTTTGAGGAAAATATAAACATCACATTATCTTTGATTCTCCATTGCCCAGAATCTAACTTAGTCACTAGACAAATGAAACAAAATGAGTGCTCAGAAATACTATGGTCTTCTATAAGGTTCTCAAGTTTCTCCAGCATTCCTTTATGCTGGACAAAAGGGATGGCTTCCTTTTAAATAGCCCTAGAAGTTCGTCTTCCTGGAAAGAAGAGGAACACACAGAACTTTAGCACTCTGCCAGGCAATGAACACCACTTATAGTACAAACCAGGAAAGCTGCCATCACCAACAGATGAGCTGTAGGAAAAGGAGCTGAAATAGTTTCAGATATGGCTACCCACACACAGTGCCCACCCTACATCTCTGACAGGCAATATATGGTAGAGGAAAGCATGTTTGTACATCTCTGTTGCTTGGCATTACAGCCCTGGACAGAGAACCAGCGAAGATGAGATGCTGCTCACATTTGCTGCTACCATCAAGGCAGCAAAGGAGCAATGATGACACCAGGGAGCAGTGACTTCTAAAGACCACCACAGGCATTTGCTTCAGTGCCCAGAAAACAAAGCTTCTGGATAATCATCAGTGTGGTCTTAATCACAGCAGGATCCTCTCCAGCCACCGGAGCTGCTCAGGTTTGCAATGGCAGAGGAGGTGGCTAAATGGGACAACAGGTCCTGTCCTGCCTACACCAGACTGGGACTCGTGATTCAGAATCTTTAGGACCTGACAGAGCTGGCCATGCTGGTCACTGGGAAAAATATAGGCACAATGGGATTAATTTATTTTAACAAACTAAAAATGTATTGTGCTTTTGGAAAGAAATATTATGCTTCCATGGAATAAAAACAATATGTACCAACACATTTTCTGTCCCCACTTAAGCAATGGGTTTCCAACTCCAAGATTACATAAAGGTGTTAGTGAGCACAGTGTTACATGTACGCAATTCCTTTTTTTTTTCCCCAGTGTATTTGAAGGTAAAAACTACACTGACTTGTGCGATAGTTCTTATATGCTTGAAATATATCTCTACCTGAAGAGCAGCAAATTATAAAAGCAGATTCTCTACAAGCTATCCGATTGCTACAGGGGAAAAAACAACCAATAAAACAAACAAAAAAGCCCACAAATCCAAACAAACACTGATCTCACATTTAAAACTGTTTTCCTGACTTTTTCTCACAAAAAATGCATAACATCAGTTGTGTAAAAACTAAACCACCATATGAGGCGTATTTTAAAGCCTCATATAAACAATGAAGCTTTTATGGCATCCTCAGAGCAAAGAATGTCCAAATATGGCTAAGAGTTAAGTACCCTGAGAATTAACTGCTCTTAATAAATTCACTGAAGTTTGTAAGTCCACATTTACCAAGAATCAGAAGAGAAATAATAGGAAGAGAATGTGATTCAATTCATTTTCCTGTACCACTCTCTAAAGATGTTGTGTTATAAAGATCCTCCATATCTTGAATGCTGGAGGCATCTGTTGAATCTTGATCACTGACTACAATTCCTACTGAAGAAAGGCTAGAAATGAAGGAGTGCATCTTTTTTGCATAAATATCCCTAATGTTAAAATAAGGTAAGTCGTTACGTTTCTCTTTGCGATCATTGTTGCATTGGTCTGGATCAATATCTTTTTGTTTTTGATAGTACTTAGAAAACTTATTGAAAATAATGGTGATTGGAAGCGATACAACCAGTATCCCACAGATAATGCATAGAGTGCCGAGCAGCTTTCCAGCAAGCGTGACCGGGTAAGTGTCCCCATAACCAACAGTGGTCATGCTGATGGTTGCCCACCACCAGCAAACAGGGATGCTGTGCAGTTCTGATGAGTCATCATCTTTCTCCACTGAGTAGACAAGCACTGAAAAAATAGAAATTCCAACAGACAAAAACAAAAGCAGAAGTCCAACTTCCTGATAGCTATGCCTCAAAGTGGCGCCTAAAGACCGCAGTCCTACAGAGTGCCTGGCCAGTTTCAGGATGCGAAATATCCTCATTAACCGCAGGATCTGAACCACTTTCCCCATGTTTTCAATATCTTCACTTTCTTCTTCCTTTGTGTCCACAGCCAATGTGGCATAAAATGGAATAATAGACACAAAATCAATGATATTCAATGGTTTCTTCCAGAACTTCTTTTGACTTGGAGCAGTGATGAGCCTGATCACTAGCTCAGCAGTGAACCAGATGATGCATGTAATCTCCACAGCTTCCAATACAGGGTCTTCAATCTCCCTGTCATTGGCATCCAGCCTCTGAAACTCTGGCATGCTGTGAATGCACATGGCCACGATTGATGCAAGGACAACGCTCAGGGACGACACGGCAATTAACTTGGCAGAGAAGCAGTATGCAGGATTTTCCATTCTGACCCAGATCTTCTTTCTTATTTCACCAAAACACAGATTGTCAAACTTTTCCAGTTCTTTGTCAAATATGGATGACTCTTCATTAGAGGAGTCTATACTCCTGTCATTGCTCTTCTGATCCCAGTCTTTCTCAGGACCTTCTTCTTTCCTTTCTTGGTACCGATTGCTGCAGCAG
>NW_010415982.1:2261-21025 GCF_000710305.1 Buceros rhinoceros silvestris | reverse complement strand
GGAATCAATAAACAGCTCATTTATCCCCCAGTACTCTATTTCCTGGCAGAAGGAAAAGACACAGAGTTCTTCCATGACATGAAGTTTGCCCGTGTAGTAAAAATTCAGAACATATCGGAACAAGGAAGGATTCCTATCAAAGTAATACTCCTTGTCTGCAACACTATAATCATCACACAGTTCTAGAATAGCCTCTTCTGAATGGCATTTGAGAAGTTTCCCAAGTCTGGTATGGGGAAATCGGAGCAAGGTGCTTTGATCCACTGATTGCTTAAAGCCACCCACATTCAAATTTATAAGTTCTGCATCTTTGCTAGGTCTGTGGAAAATTTCACCATAAACCATTTTGAACAGATGAGTTCCACTGCTGGTGCCCAGTAAGATTACATTGAACCTGAAAAGAACATAAGATATTGTTAGAGCATTCAATCCAGTTTTGCTCTTATGACACATTCTTTGTTCCACCTCTGGTTACTGTGAAATGCTGTAACAAAAAAAAAATAAAAAACCAAACAAAACCCAAACAAACCAAAAAACAAACAAAAAAGAAACTAAATTATAAATACCATTATTCAGGACTTCACAGAAGTAGTTTTAAATCAGTTCAGTGGTTTAAGACAGCCTTAGCAAACTTGAAAGCAATAGGTTCTGGTTTAGCTCTCTTTAATTCCTCAGTAAATCAGTCACTGTTCTACTATCACATTGAAATTAATCGTCATGAAATAGATCCATTTCAATGATGTAAAAAAATCTTTAGTTTAATGACAGAAAACTTGTCAATCAATCAAAACATTCAGAACAAAGCTTAAGAGCAGCTGTCTTTCAATTATGTTTTCAGTAGAGCTGTATCGATTTATATGATGTTGCAATCTATAATCCACTCATTTCAATCAGCTTGGATGTGGACTACAGGTACTTCTGTTGTCCTATCAATTAATTTCTTTCTAGAGCCATCCACATAAAAGCATTCTATTTTCCTGAAAACATCAAATTTGCATTTGAAGATTTCCAATTCCCGACTTTTTTGTCTAGTACATGTTTGGGTATCAGCACTCACCCAAGGTATTTTTCTACCTGTCTTCCTACTCACCTAGAAGGGCACAACCCTCTTACAACCTTGGTCAGCAATTCCTATTCTGCCACAGCACAGCCACAACCACTATGGTAATATGGAGAAGTTAGCGTTGATGCTATTTTCAGAAACAGAAGCTTCCAGAGATGGAACTTGCACAGAAATTTTGCCTAAGCAAGTACTGCGGATATGATCAGATAGAATAACACTTCAATGTTTCTGAATTTTACTGTAAGTTAAATCCTTCAGCTGAAATCGAATTCAAAAAGGCAGATATAGATACTAGCAAATAAGTTAACTTTTTCAGAACTTAAGTCTTGCTTTCCTTCTGAGAAACAGTTGTCTTCAAGCCAAAATTGGCAGTTCCTACACTTGCCATGAGATTATATATAACTTCTGATCATAAGGAGAGCAAATTTTTTTCATGTTTGACACTTAAACATTAATTAATTAATCTAATTTATTTCAATTTAATATGGAAGTCAGTTAATTTTAAATGTGACAAGAGAGCATGGTAACTCTCCAGTCCTAACAGATGGACTGATACCAAGCAAAGAAATTTCTTTGGTGCTCTTCAATGGCTTGGGGAAGCTACTCAAGGAACAGAGAGTAAGTTCTACACTTGTCCATCTTGCAGTGCCTCCTATAATAGCACCAGTTATGATTCAAAGTTAGGACATGCTGGAGCTCCTCAAGGTCTCTGGACTCAGTGAACGAAGGTCATTAAGGTTATATCTATCTCCCTGTTCATAGTGTGTGTACCATGGCTGCATCCCTGCTGTATGTCAGCATGAGAGGAGCACCAGCACTGGTTTATACAAAAGAACCCTGGGCATTTTCCTTAAATATGAATCACTGCAGACTTTAAGAAGTGATAGAATGGGTGGCTGGAATACTGGGCCTCGAGGGTGAGCTCCGCTTTGTACCAGTAGAACACGTAGGAGGCAAAAGAAAAACATAAGCCACCCCATAATCTTTATTCACTATCAGCTAGAACAACGCGGAGGTCATCCAGCCTCAGGTACTTGTATTAATGGACTAGTGCTTTTGAGCCATATAGCTCCGTTCCTTGAAACTACTGTAAAGACAGCAAGTGTTTTCTTTCTGTAGCTTCATATAAGAGACTAGAACCATGGGGTCTTGTGGAGAAGGGAAGACTCAACTGAGCTGAACTAACATCTTCATATGAATCAACTGTGAATACCCTGAACAGAGATAAGACTGCATCTCCATCACTGCTAGCTACAGCTCCATCAGTCACCCGAAGTAACTCACTATGCAACTTCTGAGGCACCTCTAGCTAATCCAAAACTAACTTCCTCATAATTTTTAAAGCAAAAACTTACTGAACTGGTTGCACTGTGGAGGTGGAGCCATTTTTCAGCTACTGATCCCAAGTCTATCATCCTAAATGGGAGTACCCAGTGAGGCTGCTTGCCTTGGAGGGACCCACTCTGCTGCAGAGCTCCCAACCTCCTTTTACTGCAGCAAGACCTAAACAGAGACAACACCATCCTGTTTCACGGTAGGGTCAACCATCATGCACAATGTTGTCCTTGTCACTTGTTGATTATAGCAAAACTGGAAATGGGAAAAGCCTTAAACACTGGGTTCAAACTTCTGATTAAATGCCATAAAGAGGAGGATGAAATGAAGATACAGATCTACGCTGGGAGGTAAAGCATGAACATGCCCAAAGAGCTGACGAGTTTATCAGCTAGAAGTTGAATCCCTCCAGCTGACACTGTTTTGTAGTATCTGTAAAATGCAATGACTTATTTTCTCTGTGATGGAGAACACAGTCGGAAGCAGCAACTCCCGGCAATTGCTATGAAGGAAGGATTTCTGTTGCTTTCTTACCACTCTAGTGCCTTCAAGACGGGGTGAGAACAGAGAAATACATCACCGGGTGCTAACGGTGGCAGGGTTTCAGGTCATAAGTTAAAGCGCATCAGGTTCTTACACAGATCCATTTTTCGGTTTCAGGGGATATTATGAAGGACTTTCTGAGTCATGACCATCTCAGTCACCCACCTTTTAACTTTGCCACACTCAAGCGTTTCTTTAGCTTTGTCACAAACATCGCTAGAGATCTAGTCAGTGCTGTTCTCCTTTAGTATATTCCTTGTGTTATTTTTTGATAGTCCTTCATACAAGTAGGAACACAGGATCTGATGCTATGAACCTCACGTATTCTACTCCTGCTTCTTCATTCCAACCAAAGCTACTGAAAATCTCAGAGTAATCTCCTGCGTATAACAATACTGACATGTATAACACATGAACAAGCAGGCCCAGAAGATGCTGAAACTACGTATTTGGTCTGGTAATTAATTCTGCAAAAACAGATCTCTTTCCAGAGTGAGATTTATTTATATAGTGAAAGAAAAATGTTATTCCAGAAAATGGGAAAAAGTATTTCTTTTTCTGGCCACACTACAACTCGCTTTAAACACTTTAACTTAAATCCAAATTAGTTCAAAACATTAATTTCACTGTGTGCATAGCCTACCATACAATCGAGATAAAGCTTGTGTTCTGCTAAAACATAGTGGGATGGGGAAAGCATTATATAAGACTGCTTTCTAACTAAGCAAGACAGAATCACAGAATGGTAGGGCTTAGCAGGCACTTCTGGAGATCATCTAGTCCAACCCCCCTGCTAAAGCAGGTTCACCTGAAGCGGGTTGCACAGGATCACATCCAGGCGGGTTTTGAATATCTCTAAAGAAGGTGACTCCACAACCTGCCTGGGCAGCCTGTTGCAGGGCTCTGTCACCCTCAAAGTGAAGAAGATTTTCCTTATATTCAGATGGAACTTTCTGTCTTTCAGTTTGCGCCCGTTGCCACTTGTCCTGTAGCTGAGCACCACTGAGGAAGAGTTTGGCCCTATCCTCTTGATGCCCGCCCTTTAGATATTGATAAGCATTGGTAAGATCCCCTCTCAGTCTTCTCTTCTCCAGGTCTCTCATAAGAGAGAGAGACCTTATAAGAGATATGTTCTAATCCCCTCATCAACTTTGTAGTCAACCACTGGACTCTCTCCAGTAGTTCCTTGTCTGTTTTGGGGAGCCCAGAACTGGACACAGTCCTGCAGATGTGCCCTAACTAGGGCAGAGCAGAGGGGGAGGAGAATCTCTCTCAAGGTGCTAGCTGCACTCTTCTTAACGCACCCCAGGAGGCCGTTGGCCTTCTTGGCCATTGGCCAGCACATTGCTGGCTCATGGTTAACTTGTTATGCATGAAGACTCCCAGGGCCTTCTCTGTAGAGCTGCCTTCCAGCAGGTTAACTCCTACCCTCTACTGGTGCATGGGTTTATTCCTCCCTAGTTGCAGGAACCTACACCTGCCTTTGTTGAACTTCCCTAGGTTTGTCTCAGTCCAACTCTTTAGCCTGCCTGGGCTCACTGAATGGCAGCACAGCCTTCTGGTCTATCAGCCACGCTCCACAGTTTTGCATCACCAACAAACTTAAGAATATAGAGAATAGTCAGTTTTTATGGCATGACAATCTCTGTACCTAGAAGTGATTTTACACCTTAAGATGTAGTCTGAAGACAGGTATTTATTTATTAACTAACAGATGATTGTAAGACACAGTTGCTCCAGGCATTTCCCAAGGCTCAGCTTTTAGGAATGATTAAGACATAAAATAAAAGCACTGATCTCTACTCACAGATGAAAGGCAACAGGAATCAGCTGATAAACAGAACCACACTTCATTCATGATCTAGAACCAAGCTGTGTTCTACAACAAACTAAAAAAAAAAAATAATCTCATGGACTGGGGTGATGGGACATCAAAGCATATTCAAAACCAAAAGGACTCTACTTATTAATTTCAGTCACTTTCCTTTCAGCGAGTCATGAGATGATGAGAGCACTAGCAATATAAGCTAGTACTATAAAAACCAGGCAAGATCTCAGATTATCTGGGGGTGCTGCTGACTATAACAAAAGCAAAGCAAGTTTTACTCTGAAATAACTGAGGCAAAACCTTAGTGCTCAGCAACTCCTTACTACACTAGACCCTGACTTGCTGTTGAGATAGCAATATAAGAACATATTGATTATGCAGATGATATTCACAAAATGATGTCTCCATATAATTGCTTTGTATAATAAATTCAGTGAACAACAATTTACTGCTTTGTTTTGAGGGCACTGTAATGATAATTTGTACAAGATACACAGAAAAAATGGATCTTGCTTAGGAAGGCCATGATCCAGAACCTGCTATTAAGTGATTTGTAGATTAATGCAAGAGTGTACAGAAAAGTATAATGATAACTACGTCAAGAGGAGCTTTATGATCTGAAGAATGTCTTGTCTGACTTGCAGGGACCTTGATCCCTGAGCTATGGACCAGAATATAGCTGTGCCAGGCACCATCAGAACGATTTGTGGCCCTTAAACAAGTGACTCCAGCCACAGGATAAAGACCACAGATTACAAGTTCTGTCTCAGCACAGCACGCTCTCTACTCAAGGGAACCCTTAACCAACTTTTTTACGCAGGGGTAAAAC
The DNA here is from genome assembly GCF_000710305.1 of Buceros rhinoceros silvestris. Taxonomy (NCBI): domain Eukaryota; kingdom Metazoa; phylum Chordata; class Aves; order Bucerotiformes; family Bucerotidae; genus Buceros; species Buceros rhinoceros. The sequence goes on along the minus strand of NW_010415982.1, from coordinate 15,427 downwards.
TGTACTCAGCTGGAAGCGATGTTTTCCTGGAGTGCCAAGGCATGTGTCATGAACATCCTAAGAACACAGAGCTACCACAAACTTTGCAACTCTCAACTTGAAGTGCAACATTAACGTCTTTGATCTTCTGTAAACAACAAGTATTCATATATAACATAATAAACTGCTAACCATTCCAAAGCACACACTTCTTGCCCTGGAGAGACCATAAGAGTGTAAGCAAACACATACCAGATGTTAGTTACTTGCTTGCTTTAATTGTTTCAGTTGTTTCAGTGAGCTACTGGGTAAGAACTCATATAGAATAGAAAATGAAACAAAACACAAAGGAAGATGCTTACTGAAAGAATCAACACTATTTTCTGAGATGATGAAAAAAACCCAACAAATAGAAGTTCCAAATGTTAAGCTTGAGGGCTAAATAAAAGCCAGTCATAAGGAAAGCTATGTGAAAAGGATACAAACATTACAATAAAAATCAAAACGACAGGATCCAACTCTTCCCAATCCAATTTGGAGATGGGCTCTAGCCAGCACTTCTGCAGTCACACATTGTTGGTAAGGCCACAGGCCCATTGTCTGGCTTGAAAGCGGGACTACAAATTTCTGGACTTTTAGCATGCTATGAAATCCCTAAAGCTCACAAAAGAAGAGTCACAGAGTCAGAGTTTGTATATATGGTCCCTCTGAGAGAGCTATGCTACAGATGTATAACTCACCCCACAGTGGTGTGGTTTCCAACCTCTTTTGGAACAAACTCCCAAAAGACTCTTAGAGGAAATGTGGATCTCCATTTTATAAGTTTATTTGTTAGCAAAGTTCCTCCTTTTCTGTTTTCTTTCCCATATTCTTTACACTCCCCATACTCTCTGAGGTCCTACAATACAAGCTACACATTTTTTTGACATTTGTTGCACAGTTGAGCATGGTAGTACCTCAGCTACTGGTAATTCCAAAGTGGGACGGTTTCAGCTTTTGTTAGCATTAATCTGTCTGTGATTATCCGGACACAATGGAAAGAAACTGTTGAACTGATTTACACTTGGATAGACTATGTTGTGCTTTGCTACTTAAAATATTCAAAGACAGCACATCCCTAAGATTTTTCTACTAGTTTGCTTCATGGCTACCTTACCTATAGCCTCACCTCCTGCTTGCAACATGGTAGCACTTCATAAACCTCTCAAGACTTAAGTTCACAGTTCAGAATGGTTTCCTCTAAGCTGAAAAAATACAAATAAAGAGGGCCTCGTCCTCCTCACACTGAAGTCAACAGGCACACAATACTGACATGAACTTGAAAACGCAGGCAAATCTCTGTACTTTACAAACTATTTACAGAGCTCGAGGATATTTTCTTTCCCCAAAGAATCTGATGATCTTGGTAGGTTTCCATTTTAAGGTTCTCAATTCAGAAAATTGAGTTTTGAGCAAATTCACTCTGAAGAGTCTTATTTGGGCACTCAACCATGCCCAGGCATCAGATTTTGCCTCCTAATGATGCAGACAACCACCTGCTGCTAATTTCCTGACAGTTAAGAGCTTCTACAAATCATCCTAGATACGCATGTGCAGCTTTAGACACCTAAGTCTTTTAAAAAGCTGTGGACATGAACCTAACAAACTTCACTCAGGATCAGCATTTTCACTTTTTTTAAGTGTCTGCATTTGTCCATTCATCATAGGGCAAATACTGGTCTAATGCACCACCTAAAAGAAGTATCTTTGCTTTCTGACTCACTGAGCATCAGTAAAACATCTAAATGCGCGCATAATTTACTTGATCAATCTCAAATAAGAATTTGGACTGAAATCCAGTGAGTATGACTTAAGCTACTATCTGTCAACTAGGGCAGTAATAACTGGTTTATCACACAAAATTAAGCCTGAAAAAATGGAAAGCAGTATTACTTGAAACAGCCTCTTTCCTTATGATATAAGTTGTAACCATCAACTCTCCTTTGTAACATTTGAAATAGTTAACTGTAAAATTATTCACAAACAGTCAGTAGAGGCAGAGGTTAACTTTAAAAAGTAATCTAGCACAAATAGCAAGACCATCTCAAGAAACTGCTCTGAGTTACGGACATTCTGTGAAGCAAAGAGGATAAATTCATCAGCTAAATTGTTTGCTTGGTTGTAATTTATTTATTATATTCCACTGACAGTGACATCCTTTATCCAGAATATTGCATTAAAATGTCATGAAAATAAAAGAATTATGCAACTACATTTCTCTTGAAATGGATTCAGTACGACCTCCAAGAAGACCTTAAGTAAACAAAGCTTGAGTTGAAATATCCAGGGCCAAATTTTGTTAGCCTACTTGGCTAAGTTCACCCGTGGGACAATTCTACTGATGTCACCAGACTGTTTTAGAAACTTAACTTGTGCCAAATGTTTGTGCATCTTTGCAATAAAAGGGAGATCAGAAGAAATTATCATCATTTGGAAACAACAGTAGCTGCTAGGACCACTGCTGACAATAAAATGTAAAATTATTTAAATATTTGTTCCTGTGAAAAAACAGTCTTCAAGGCAAAATACAGGGTTTTTTAAAAAATCACCTCCTCCAAAAGACTGCATAAGGAAGTGGAGCTACTATAACTCAGAGTAAAAGAACACAAGCAAGAACAGTAAACTAAGCACCTCCAGCCAATGGTTCACACCATGTAACTTAGGCACACATTTTCAGATGGGGTGAATCACCAGAGGTGGCATCCATCTCTGTATCAACTAGATAAATAGCCTATATGACTAGTGTCATAAGGCAGACACCTTGCATGTGGCTACTACTAGGTAAAATGAATACGCCCAAAGTGAAATTTTGCTGATTTTCACTACGAGGATGCTGGCAAGGATGGAGTATATGCCGAGGGGTGGGTATGAGAAGGGGGCAAGTGAAAAAAGCTCCAGCTGTAGCATCAACATGACAAAAGCTTCTTTGGGAATGCAGTCTCTGATCTGAATTGCTTTCTCACATACACAGAGAGCAGGAAGCAAGATGTAATACCAACTAGTTATCAGAATGTCATCCTGAAATTGGTAAAGAAAAAGAAAAAGGAATCCTCTCCCTAACTTAAAAAGCTCCTGGATATAACACACATTATGACAGTTAACAAGGCTTGCACCTTGCAATGTTCCCAAGGGCTCTGCAATTTATATTCTGTTCATATAAATTAAAAAATCATTATCCACCTTAACTAAGTGGAAATGACAGATTAAAATGTGTTTGCTTGAAAATCTACCAGTAAATCCCCACTCATTAAGCACAGATTGGGTGCTGCTGTTACACCACCTGTTGGCTTCCACAGAGAGCTGGCAACACTATATTGTCCCAGTTGATGAAGTTCACAGAAATATTTAAGAAGATGAGAAGATCCCCAAATATTTATCATGACCTGGTCAGGACTGCTACGGTTTGATGGCAGAAGAAATTGTCTCTCTCCAGGTTCATTTTTAGCAATAATCTCGTTTAACAGGTCATCTTAATTTCACCCACCAAAAGCACAGTTTCAAAACAAGAAGTGCTGTTTGAAGTGACCATTGTAACTTGTTGGTCAACGGATCTCTGCAATAAGGGCAGAGATCTACAGATCCCTTCCTCAGATTAATATTCTGAATCCCATTTTCCATTGAGCCTTCCATTATTTCAATTCAAGTACTTCTCCAATAAGCATAAAGAACATAAAATCCTATTGTTATACCTATTGTGGTAATTTGTAGTACCACTAGTGGTCAAAACCTTCTCATACATGATCCCAGCATCAGACACTTTTCCATGTAGGAAAAAATGATGTGGAATAAAGATACATCGACATATTTCTTAAAAATAATTGTGCATTCTCCTTTCATCACTGATTATTCTAGAGTCTAAGGAGGTCCTCCGTGAAACTCACTCACAGATTATTTCACTCACAGAGGTAGTTTGGCTTTGAAAGGCAGATAAGATGATGCAGAAGACAGATACCCAGGCAGGGAAAGCAGCATGCCTGAGGTCACATGGCAGGTCAGCTGTCCCCAAACAAGCACAGCCCACACCTCCTCACGCCATTAGCCTCTTCAGAGTCTCCTCAACAGCTATCAGTACCAAACCAGGTCCTGAGACACAGGATCGGGTACTGAGGCCCAGAGCCAGCAGTCAGATGCATTCTGACAGACTAACTCTATAACAGGACATTTTTTAAAAAGCGATTTATAGGAGTCCTCTCACATACAGAAAGGGCAGTCTCTAACTGGACTCAGTGGCAGGTTCAGTAGCCTGTGTTTAACATGCATGCTGCTGCTGTTACCTAGCAAAACTACTCAGCTGGCCTGTTAGTGATCCTGCCCAAGCTTATTTTTCCTGAGATATGACACCTTCAACTATTCCTTAATTTAAAAAAAAAAAAAACCCAGCACATTTAGCTATAGTAGAAAATCTAAATACTATTCCTTCGTTTATAGCAGTTGCATGGAGAGGCTATAATGGCAGAGGTGAGAAACTGCACGATCTATCCCACCAATACAATCCCTAACTTAAAGGGATAAACAGTTAGACATTATACTTTTTTCTCTAATACACATGTCCATGAACCATTTAAGACTCTCACGAGTTTTCAAGAAGAGTGTTAATTGCTCACAAGGCTCTGCACAGGGGCAAATCATACCCACAGTGAACCATAACTGTTCCACGTTAAGGAAAGGAATACAGAGCTTGCTGAAATTCACAATATTCTTATCTCTTGTTCAAGGGGAACAGAGAGCTAAAATTGCAATTTAACTCACTGCCAGGAAGATTGACCATTCAAAATGTTCCATTCCTTAGTCCACCCTACATTTCCTGATTGAAAATAAAAACTAGTTATTCTTACTTCTCACTTTAGAGCCCAAGAAATTGTCCTCAAATTCCTCGCACTCCTTGACTCTTGATGCTGCAGGACTGTTGATCTTCTGCTCCTAGATTCCCTCTTCCCCTTCCTAATCCTTCTCTCTTTTTTTTTTTTTAGAAGCAAGATAATATTTCTAAAGGACACAAAGTCCAATGGCAACAGTCATTTTCACTGATTGAAAAAGTTTGTTCTGAACAATGACAAATTATGCACCCCACAGAGTAGGGCTTTTCTGAAACCTTATGCTGGGAAGAGACATCTGTGGATATAAAACTCAGAACTACGTTGTAACACATAGCTGAAAAACTGTTAGGAGACATGTGAAATCAGTCCTGGCTGCATTACCAACCACATCTTCACCAGCACTCAGCCACAGGAGCAAAACGGTCGAAGGGGCAGTTCAGCTGCAGATGGCACAGTGCTAAACCACTCAGTTGGCTACCCATAACTTCTGAATTAATTCTAGTTTTATTCTGTAAAGTCCTGGCTTTGGGATAAACTACTAAAAAAGTCTCTTCCCACATATTATTATGGGTGTAACTCTGTCACACTGGTTTTTTTTATTTATAAATAAAACGGTTATGTTAGTAATATCCTATTGACTACAGAAGTTAGGTCAGGAATGGACCTTGAAGAATAACGTAATTTAATTCCTCCCCCACATCAAGGCAGGATCAGCTGTTCCTAAATAATCTTTGTCAATGTTTATTTAATCTGCCCAGGGAGCTTGTGGACTCTAGTCCAGTGCTTGAATGCCCTTGTTCTCTCGGAATTTTTCCTAACTTCTACTCAGCATATTTAACTAATGCCCATGGATGTGTACACTTAAGAGTAGATTTGGAATGGGATGGAGTCACTGAGGATGGACTGCAGAAAGGCTACTTACAAATTCTCTGTAACAGTCCCATTTCTTCCTTTGCTATATATCTAATTGCATTTGTTAGTCTGAGTAGCTAAAGTTACATGGTATTTATTTTGTAATGTTTTGAAAAAAGTCTATTAATCTCAGACATAAACAAAGGTTTTCTTTACCACAGTGAAATTCTCCAAGATACTTGCAGAGTCTCTTAGGCAATGAGAATACAAGCAATTGTTATTGGTGGATGCTTCTGGAGAAACTTTCAAAAACTGGAAAAACTTGTGTCTGAAGCATGTTAATTTCACTAAAGGAGTCCATGTTGTTAAAAAAAAAATTCTCTTGACTCAAGAGAACTCTGAAGCAGAGCTCCAGATATTACTTCTGTAAGTCCTGCAGTTTGCTTCGATCCAACAATCACTTTCAAAGCATCCAAGTAACTTTTACAATGTGTGAGCATGCCACAAGCTAAAGAAGGATATATGGAGGCAGCTGGAAAGAATATCTGCAAGAGGTACTTTCCTGAGCATAGAAACCGCTGGATGCAAAAGAAGGAGTTGGATGCAGCCTTCCAGCCAATGCACGAAGCAGCTGGTCTAGCATGGACAGGTCAGGTCAGCCAGCTGTGTCCATCAGGTGCCATCTCAGAGTGAGAGACAGACTGTAGTATGGTGTGACAGAAATGGTAGATGCAGACCAAGCTCTGGGAACATACTGTCTGGAGCCCTGTGTAAGCCTTACCCATACTCAGGCCTCTAGAACCTCGATTTCTTTGAACACTCAGATTCTGGGACACATGCTCACCACTCCTATACAAGGCATTGCTTTGTTCCACCACTCCTCCTGACTTTCCAAATAGTATCACAAACTAATTTGTGTTGAAAAGGTCCTTTGGAGGTCACCTTGTCTAACCCGATGTTCAAAGATGGTCCAGTCGGAGCAGCCTACTCAGGGCCAACTGAGTTTTGAGTACCTCCAGGACTTCCCAAACTCTCTGAGCAACCTGGGCCAGTGTTGGATCCCCCTTAGAGTGAAAACATTTTTCCCAAAGTCTAATCAGATGCTCTTTTGTTCCAGCTTGGGTTCACTGGCTTGCTTCCCACTGCTGCATATCTCTGAGAAAAGCTACCCATCAGGTAACTGCAGAACACAGTAAGGTTTCCCCTGCATCTTTTGTTCTCTAGAGTGAAGAAACCCATTTTTGTCAGTCTCTCCTTGTACGCTCTGTGCTCCAGTCCCCAACCATCCTGATGGCCTTCTGCAGGACTCACTCCAGTTTGTCAGTGTCTGTATGAGAAAGCCCAAATCTAGATACAGTCTTACAGTACCAGGCAGGGAGGAATAACTGCTTCTGTGGACCTCCTGGCTACAGCCTTGCTAATAAACGCCTGGATGCAGTTGTTCTTCATTACAAAGGCACACTGCTAACTCCTGTTCAGTATGTTGCCTACCAGGTTGTCCATGTCCTTCTCTACAGAGCTGCTTTCCACTCAGTCAGCCGCCCAACACGTACTACTGCGGGGAGCTACTGCAGCCCAGATAGAGTTTCTCCAGGATGTTGAAATCCCCTTTAACAGCATGCCATTAGTGGATCACTGTAGTGTTACCCATTCCAGCCCAAAGGTATTTTCCCTGCTTACTTCAGCTTTGCTATCCCCATAAAGCATTCAGCAAGAAAGGACATTCATCAGAAAATGTGTAAAGCAAATACAATACAGGCTAAGATATAAAACTGCATCACTGCACCAGTGTTAATTGAATATTCATAGAAATAGCTGAGGCATTTTCATTGTATGCAAAAAGGAACAACCAGCAAATACGTTTTTCACCAAATAAGCATTAGTCCTACCAGCGTAATTCATTTCAACACCTGTCATTATTATTGCTCATCATTTGTTCAGGAAGAGTTGAGTAGCTACTAAAACCTGGATTTACATATGCAAAATAATACCTCACACTGGCACAAATTGTAAGGTACTATAGGTGTTATGTGTGTGGGCTGGATTCTGGCAATATTAATACATGTGTCTGCACAGCCCATAACAACATAGCCATTTATTCAACCCAATGTCAGGCCCTATAAAGTTACTCGGGTGTAATTTTTACTATTGCCTTCCAATGAGAGAAAGTTTGGAACAGAATATAGAGTCAAACAAAATTAGAAGGAATTTCAGAAGCCAGAAACTGCCCTTCCTCTCCCACCCTATTTTTATGAACATATTTTTCTAATGCCTAAGATGACCCATACAAATGTCCAAAGAAGCAAAATGAAGACAGGTGGCTGGGTAAATCCTAATCCCACAAAATCAGCAGAGGTTTTGCAGAAGACTTTAACAGCACAAGGGATTTCTTCGGGTTTTGCCCAGACTAAACTTCAGCTAGACAGATTCATAAACTCCCACAATGAGCCCCAAGGATTTTGAATGAACTGCAGTATGGAAGTAGTGCATACCAACGAGGATCTGAGACCCTGACTACATATCTCCAGAGAAAGAATTAGATTTAATTAAGCATATGCAGTGCATTGAAAGAAACCAATTTAAGAGCAATACATATTTGTTTTCAGTTGGTAGTTTCACTTCATGAGCTGCTGCTTGAACCAAAGTACCACTAAACGCTACTTTAAGCAAAGCCCTGTTTGCCTCAGCAGCAGTGCTAATCTACAGCTCACTAGGAGGAAGAAGAAGACACCTGAAATAAAATTTCTTTCTTTCGATGTACATTTGAATGAAGTACTTCAGTATGTTCCTAGTAAAACCTTGGAGAGAAAAATTATGACTTCTGCCTCTCACTTAATTTGTGCAGCAATTTCCCACAGGCTCCAGGGACCTCAAAGATCTTTAAAGTTCACACTTTGTATCTGAATACATAAACACTTGACACCAGCCGAAATCAATAAGATTTATCGCTAAGACAAACATGTCTCATTGCCTAAGATGCAAGTCTCAGACCTAGGGCCAGGAGCTGTCAAGAGGTGCTAGCTGAGACTCAGTCCAAAGTTTTCAGATAGAGGTGGATATACACAAGCAAAAAGAGTTTCTTTCAAGTCACACTGGACTTCTTAAAAGCTAATGAAACTTGTGCTTTAGTATTACCTTGAACTGGAGCATTTGCTCACCTCCAGGGATAACTGATAGCTTTAGAAGGCTGAAACACAATCCCTACCTCTAGCACTTACAGAAGACCCCAGAAAAGGCTGGCTTCATAAGCAGGATATGGATGAAGCATCCCAGAGAGCTGGGAATGAGCACTTTGCTTGTATAACAAGCTCTTCTCATTTTTAAGTTTCCCGGGTTTCAAAGCGTCCTTGGAAAGTGTCCATATACTTACCTGAGTGTCAAATATACTATGAGACCCGAAGAATTAACTTGACCATAGTTTTGCATTTTTCTGTCATCCCAATAAATTAATCAAAATCAGTGGGAAAAACTGTACTCTGACTGGCCTAACATGCACCAAACAGTGAAATCGCAACTCCCTGAAAAGAACTACTTACAAAAATGAGACCATAAGCACCATTACTGTTTCGAGGCTAATGGCACAAAACTAAAATATCAACAAGGACTCATGCTACCCCCCTTGTTCAAAAGCTCAAGCTTTTACCAATTTCATGGGTGACTTAAAAGAGCAGTATTGATCCATTCTGGCTGTCCTTTTCACTGCAAACATTGCACTGGACAGGGAGACACAAAGATCTGCTCAGCTTAAGAATGTACAAGGCAGCATCCTTTTCAGCAGCTTATACAGGGAAAAGGTGTCTACCACTAGAATGGCATGCTGAAGCCTTCATCCAATGCTTGTCCCTAGCTAGGGCTAAAATGTGGAGGACTGATTTACATTTGTGCTGCAGTAATGAGTTAGTTATTTTCAAAATCAAAACCTGACTTACGCTCTATTTGTCAACTGGCAATAAATAGATTTCATAAAATTACAAAGCAGCTTTGGAATTATAATCCAGTTAAATCAGCAGTTACAAATGTTCAGATAACTGAAGAACTTTAATTTTAAAAAAGGATGAAAGATATGATAAAGTCTTCAATAAAAAAGTATTCTTTGGGACATACCTGATCCTCCACCCCCTTTTTAAACATACTGATTGACAATAATTGTACATTAAAGTAAGATAGATTTATCATTGCATCTCACAAACTATAACATTGATTCTTCTCTCACAAAAATAAAGAGTGACAAACTCCTTGCCCTCTGCAATACACTCTCCCTGGTATCAAGGAGGTTTCTGAGATAAAGCCTTCACAACAGTTAACACTACTGGAAGCAGCATAGCTCTTGCCAGCTCAAGGAGAGGAGATAGAAGAAAAGCAAGGAGCAGAGCAGAGCTTTGAGAAGTGCTTCTCATTTTTATCAAGGGCTGACACCAATTTTTACCCAGGCCATGCCTTAACTCCTCCATGCAAATCAAAGCTGTCATAAATTTGTCCTGGATTGATTATTTTCCTTTCACAGGTAACCTGCCTGTAGTTACATGAACAGCAGCAATCAATTTGTTAGGCTCAGAGAAAAAGAACAGAACAAACCAGAGAAATACAAAATGTCTCCTATACGGAGCAGAAAATTGCTAACACTATATTTTACAAGACTATTACATACAAGACAGTTTTTGTCCATAAATCTCACAGCACTTTATCAACTTAAAAGTGCCGTCAGGGAGATGCCTTGAGCTCCATGCTTCGGAAACTGAACCTGAGACTTGAGAAGTGTCCTGTTCAATGTCACATAGCAGGTCAACACGTTCTAATTCAACATTCTCAGGTCCTTAAAGCCTCTGCCTTTGCTTTGCTTTTACTGAGAACCAAAAGAGAAGACAAGTAACCCTCTGCACAACTTGAGCTCTGAGCCTTTCACTAGAGTAGCGCTGGAACAGAATGATTAAACACATGGAAGAATTAATCAGCTTTTAAAATACCAGTTGGCATCTAAATTGCTTGTCCAAGTTGCAGACCAAAAATGCACAAAAGAGAAAGGAAAAAAAAGGGAAAGAAAAATTCTCCCTGTCTCAGATGGTAAACAGCCTGTCCTCCTTAAACCAGTCACACTCCATATTGTCCACGTGGCTTTTGCTGATTTTTACTGGCAGGATGGTAAGATCACAACATTTCCAAAATAGGGGGAAAAAAGAAAAGTTCATTTATTAGCCTTTACCCCAAGACAATCCGATCCAGAGCGTACAGAGCTCCTGCAGAATAGGTACACCTCCAGAGCATTCACACCCTGCCATCAAAACCCCCTGCAGGGTGAGTGGGAACAATTGCATTACTTGCTGCTGCTGGCAGAGGTAAGGATGGTGCAATGCAATGCTGTCTGACTGCCACCACACATGATTCAATTCTGCTGGCAAAAAATCAGGCAGCTGCCTCTGCCCAAGTTCAACCTTCAAAACATAAACCTACCTGGAAGAGATGGCAACTGACATGGAGCAAACTGAAATCAGGCTGATGTCTGCAGTCAGGGCACGTGGCTGCTATGAACAGAAGGGACTCCAAAGGACTGAGCCATAACGGCCTCCCTTTGTCCCCCTCCCACGAATTCCTCAGCAGCTATGAGAGATGGTAAATCAAGATCTCTCACTCAGTCCCCAGTCACCTGCCAGGGATGGGAAGGCAAAGCAGATAAGGCACTTCAGTGTGAAGGGCGAGATGAACTGGAGAGCTTGTGGATAAAGGGATGGAGAACAAATAAGCATCCTAGGAATAGGGATATTAGGAGTACCTAGCAGACAGGTATCAGTGAGGAAAACAATTTAAAGAGGCCAGAATGAGTGAAGCCTTGCATGATCCTTTAAATCAACATTACAAACACTTCAACCAGAGAGACCACCATGCTTACTCCAGACTTAGCCTAGCTCCTGGCAGAATAGCACACAAAAATCAAGGTTTCATGCTTTATCTGTAACTCAGCAAATGGCCTGAATCCTAAGTAAACTAAGCTCCAGAACAAGAACAGTAACCACAATTAGACCTTCTAACATAAGTGATAAAGTTCATCTTTCCAAAAGACAAATCTCTTTTGAAAATAAGATCGTGACTGTTGAATGACCTCCCTCAGAAACTAAGGACCAACACAGTTAACACCATCTTCCTCTCCAAGCAAGATAAATACTTTAGAAATCATCTCTTATAGAGCAGAATGAAAAACAAAACAAAAGAAAAACGTTACCAGCAGCTTCCACATACAGAACTCCCTTCTAAGGAAAAACGGGCACGCTATCCACAAATGACAGATGACAGCAGTTTACCAGACAACTGTTAGGACTTCGGTTACATTATGAATGATGGTAAGCCAAGACAGAATAGAACATTTACAAATAAAACGGAAAGTAGAGTATAAAGGGAAGAAGCATTAGTAAAATAAGGAAAAATAAAAGGGGACAGTAAATAATAAAGAACGGAGAAGTGTACTGGGGTTACACCTTGGAGCAGATGATCACCTGACATTAACTGGTGCAGAACCATGGACTGAAACAGGTCAAGGACAACTTCTGTCAGCTGAGGATTTGACCCTCTACACAGAACCAGACAAGGGCAATCAGGCAGCATCCTGCCTCGTTTTCTGTGGATGTTTTCCTCCTTGAAAATTTAAGAGGCAACACAGGAAGAAAATAAGATAACCACATAAATTGAAAAGGAGAAAGGCTAAACAGAAAAAAATAGAGGATGAGCAAGAAATAAGAACAAAGAGATGGGGCAAAGGCGAGATAAGAAGAAAATATCCACAGGTTAGTGAAATACCATCTTATTTATTCATGAGCTGTGTTTTATTATGTGTCCTTGGCAGACATCCCATAACAGAAAATTTGCAAGGCAGGGAATGATGTGAGTTTAGAGACTTGAGCCTTGTTTCTAGTCATTAGCCTTCAGCGGATCTTTTAATATATGTGTTCCAGTAGCAAGGAAACAAGTTCTTTCAATCAAGAGTCTTTAGACAAGAGGCATGCTGCAAAAATATGGGCTTAGCCAGAGAGGGATTGCAGGAGAAACAAAAATATGCAAGTACAACCACAACCTGTTTTCAAGTAACCAAGAGGATGGACAGGCTGTTAAGACAGATATTGCCCCATAGGAAAGAGTCTACTTCTCACTGTGACCCCAGCTCACATCAGACTGCAGAGCATCTGCCTTTCACATGCACTCCCTGTTAACCAGCGCTTACTTTACCTGAGAGCATGTGGGGCTCAGCTTGCTCAGCTGGCAGGGAAGAGGGATGCAAACAGCAGGCAGCCACAGGAGCGGTGGCAGCGGTCTCTGGCAGTGATCCCAGACTGAGGCAGGCAATGTGTTCAACAGCAGCTTTGCTGGGGGCTCAGCCAGAAGAAAGCGCACACCTCTGGCAGATGCACCAATGCTGAGCAGGGAAAGCCTGGCTGTCTCCACTCTCCATATGGGTTTAAGGTGCCTCTGCAGCTCAGCTCAGTCACTGCTGAA
>NW_010415982.1:0-2172 GCF_000710305.1 Buceros rhinoceros silvestris | reverse complement strand
AACCTTGTTTTGCATTGAGGCTCAACCTGCTAGATGTTCTCGGCACTGAGTATTAATAGTTTATTTTACCCTTCCTATAGCTGTAATTGCACAGCTAAAGCGATATTGGTGGCTCAATATTGATTTAAGCCTGTTCAGATTTGATGTGGTTTTATTCTTCTTGCCCTGGGAAATTTGCAAAGTCCTAGAGAGGGTGGGTAAATAAATGCTTCTCCTTCAGGACCTCTCTGTTTCTATAAAGGACATTTTATGAAAACATCTGACCTCACCTGTCTCAGGAATAATGCTAGGGATCACACTGGAGTTTGCATCAGTTCAGCTGAAATCCACTGCCTATTGATTTTCTTTTGCCCACACTCACAAATAGGATGTTGAAAGGCTGCTACCATTTCTGTGGGTTACCTTAGTGCTGAGACTGAAAAGAAGACATAGACATATTGATACGGTGTTCAAGGAAGAAGGTCTCTTCAACAAGAGCTTTAATGTCCTCTGCTATGAAAACATATGGATTTTTCTTATTTTAAGATCAACCTAAACAAATCTGTTCAGCCTGTATAAAGAAGGTCTAAGAGGCAAGAAAAGAACTGTGACTTTGGAAATTTGGATACTATTTCTGGACCTTTCCCATTCTTCAATTCCTACCAAAACTGAAATACTGACACTGCACCACCTCTTTATAAAAAGAACTGTTTCAAAATCTATAGATAACGAGCACCGTATAAAAAGCCAGGTATTACTGTCAGTTAAAGCTCTTCTATAATCATTTAGCTACCTACCTATACACAAATAATTTACACAATTTCAGGACATAAAATCATCTTTGTCTACCCACAGTGCTATCTCAGCAGAAGTTTAGATACAGAAACTAAGGTCTTTTTTCCTTACTAGCTAATTGTCTTCCACTTCCCCAAATACTACCTTTTTAAGGAGTGAAATCTAGAAAAGTAGAAGGCAATGAGGATAGGATACAGTTCTCCATTCTCATCACAAATGCTTAACTGGTTTCAACACTGCTGCAATGAGTGGCTTCTCCCCAGCTGTAGATTAGCAAATACACCTCACAGAGCTGAAAAGCCATCTCTGCTTCCTAGTAAGCTTAGGAGATCAACACTGATTAAATCTTGCCAGAACTGTGGATGACTTAACCCTAACCACTTACAGCAAGGAAGGATTTTGGAAAACAATGTAATCGTGACTGAGGAAAGTAAGAATGTTAGTAATTGTTAGTAATAGTAATGAAAGTAAGAATGTTCACTGCCTCTGAAAATGAGAACTTCCCAAGGTATCCCAAGATGGACACCCACAGTTTGACTCACACAAATCCTCTGAAAATCCAGGCTCAGATACAAAGTGTATTCTTTCCTCCTCTGTCCTCCTAGGATGGTAGCCCAAGTACCTTATGCCATCTATTGGCCTAGACCAGTGACGGACGCACTGAGGAGAACTTTGATTCTGGAAAAGCGACTGTGTTAAAAGGGATCTGTCAGTAGATCTGGAAATTGTGCTAATGGAATCGATATGCTGCCACTGCTCCAATGTTAAGGTCTATCTTCCCCAGCAGACACTCTTGAGTTCAGCTCCCAGAATAACCAGCAGTTGTGCTTTGCACTAGGCAAGAGAGAAATAGTATTAACATAGGGCTATCTCACTGGCAAGAAAATCCAAAAATGAGCTTTTTTTTTTTTGTCTTATAGAAGCACATAAGGGAAGTCTTTTTATAAAAAAGAGAAAGCCACTTCAAAAACCACCTGGATCTAAAATCAGGTGTACTATCCCCAACTTAGTAAGTCTAGTTTAAATCGGCCACAAAAAGAGACTTCTTGCCCATTTCTTTAGCCGTAGAGGCTAATACAGTGATTCGCAGCTGCTTAAATCTAGTTTACTTTTTAATCTAAATGTGTTTTTAAAAGGCAAGCCAGAACTCTGCAATGCGAAAGGAATTCAGAGGCTGGATCTAAAATCAGGTGTACTATCCCCAACTTAGTAAGTCTAGTTTAAATCGGCCACAAAAAGAGACTTCTTGCCCATTTCTTTAGCCGTAGAGGCTAATACAGTGATTCGCAGCTGCTTAAATCTAGTTTACTTTTTAATCTAAATGTGTTTTTAAAAGGCAAGCCAGAACTCTGCAATGCGAAAGGAATTCAGAGGCATCTCTATTGATCCGCTCTCGCA
>NW_010415981.1:21194-21485 GCF_000710305.1 Buceros rhinoceros silvestris | reverse complement strand
TCACGCGCTTCCTCCCCGAGAGCGAACAAAGGCCGCGGAGGGCGGGGGGTTCGCCTCAGCCCCGCCGCGCCCAGGCCGCAAACAGGAGCGTAAAGCCCCGGCGAGAACAAAAGAAAAACAGGCCCGAAAAGAGCCGCCTCCCTCCCCCGGCGTTGTTTAAGCGGAGAACGCGCCAGAGAGCTGTGACCGAGAGGAGCAGACAGGCCGGAGCGAGACGCGGGAGAGCTGCGGGCGGCTGAGGGGCGCGGGGGCCGAAGGGCTGGAAACGCAGCTCTCAGGGGGGCTGACAAG
>NW_010415981.1:20495-21073 GCF_000710305.1 Buceros rhinoceros silvestris | reverse complement strand
GGTCTGGAAACGCAGCTCGCAGGGCGGCTGACAAGCAGCAGATACCTTCGCGTTGCCGGGATTCCCCCAGGAACTTGACAACGAGCGGCAATTCAGCACGGAATTGTCACTTTCTTGTCTTGTTTCTCACGTCGCTTACCAGGGTCCTTGCACGGCCGAAGTTCCCAGAGCCGCCTTTTCATACTCTTCCATCAGTGTTCTGGAGGCCACCACAGAAAAGAGCGAGTCGAACCAAAAATGAGGGAACATTAAAAAAAATCCCATTTCTGTTTTCCAGACTGGGCCTCACATAAGCCAGGCAGGGCAGATGTTCCCGAGATGGAGTCCCTTCACACCAGCACTCGCATGCTAACACAAGAGCACTTAATAATGCAAAGTGAGTATACGTACAGCATTACATCACCGGTTCTTCTATCGATGGGCCTAAATCTGCCGAGTTTCCCCCCCCCATTTGTTTAAGAGGTGAGATTACCTTGCTACCTCAGTAGGTTTGCAATAAAAAGTAAAAAGCCCCGTAGCGTCATAGCCAATTTTGAATTAAAAACCTGTCCAGAAACAGTGTCTTGTAATCAACGTAA
>NW_010415981.1:0-20407 GCF_000710305.1 Buceros rhinoceros silvestris | reverse complement strand
AAAGAGTGTCTTGTAATCAAATTAAAAGGAAAAACAAACCCAAGAAACCAAAAAAGGTCAGCGAGACCAATACATTTTCTGCAAAATCTCCCCTGAGTAGCTGCTTGTTGCTTCTCCAGACTTTAAAACAAACTGTTATTTGCTGTCATGCTTTCTGGGAAGGTAGGCGTGGTTACCTGTAATTAGGAAGAGAAGTAATAGGTTTGCCAATTAAACTGTAGGAAAGTGGGTTGTCTGTTATTCAGTGGGTTGTCTGCTATGAATAACTATTAAATTCTGGTGTGGTTAAGCCTTTGTTTTAAAATAATCAAATGTTTGTATGCTGTATGCCGCTAAAGCTTTAATTCTCCCCCCTAGGATTCACAAATAACAAAACAAAAAACTTACCAAAATTAGAATAAAGGGTTCTTGAATCATAGTCCCACATTGTTTATATTCTGTTAAGTAACCATGAGGAAATAATTTCTGTTCCACCCCTGAAACAAATATTCATGCACATTGTGGACAGGAATTACCGCAGTTAAAACCTGTGGAACCACATGGATGCAGGTTGGGGTCATCCTTTAGGTTGGAGCTAGAGATTCACCGAGCATTCCTGTCTGCAAACTACTGACGACATCTAAGTGCTTAAGATAGACCACAAGTTTGTTAGATATCTACGGAGTTTTCTAGAGATTTCAAAGGCAGTCACACACGTTACTGCAATATTGAAGTCAAGAAGTCTCAGGGAGCTTTGTAGTAGGCATGATGGGGCGGGGGGAGATGTTAGTTAGAAATTGCTTTTATGCATTGCAGAGATTAAAGTGCCCTTTGGGTGATGCACCAGGAGGAAAAGAATGGCCACTTAACTACATAAGGGAGGGGGAAAAAAAGCATGATACATTGGTAATAAAGGAAAATTTGTAAGTCTTTTTGTGAAAAATTTCAGCTAATCATACCAAAGAAATCTGTGTAATGAACAAAAATAACATTCTGAGGTTCGCATAGCATAGTAAATGGCATTTTGTTTCTTTGAGAGAGTAGCGGCACTGAGAATTTGATATGGGACTAGAAGAATAGTTGTGTGTGTTAACTATATCATAATAAACCACCACGTGCTTTGCACGTGCCTTATCCCACAGACCCTCCTTACCACTCTTACACGCTTTTAGTAGTGGGACAGTTACGGTGTCTAGATGTGGATTTTTAAAGAAAGGATGCATTCAGATCCTACCCTTTCCTAGGAATCTCTAATGGTTATTGCATTCTAATTTTTATGCTTTTTTTGTTTTATGGGAGCTAAAGGGAATTTCTGTCCACAGGTCTGTGCTCTGCCACCTCTTCAAACCTGTGGAATTTGGGTAAGGAAACTGGGCCAGCCAAATGTGTTTATACATGCTGAGTATAACTACATATAGACACAACTAATTTTTCACCACACCTATTCTTTTGTAAAAATAGAAGTGTTGCAACAGTCCCTGTTCTGATCCAGTGACTTAATTATATCTTATTCTCCAGTGAAAATTTTGATTGAAGTATAGTTATACTACTGGTATGAGGAGGGATTATGAAGATTGGAAAGGGTTGTTTAGAGGGTGGAGGATTGTTTCAGGAGGGTGGGTGAGGTTTTTTCTTTTGTTTTCTAAATTTCACTGGACAGATCAGTTTCGCTGCCTTTTAAAAATCTTTCAGAGGAATCACACGTAGAACCTGGATCTCGCAGGGGGGGCTGTCATCCTCCACTGGGATACAATCTGACAGGGCGATGCAAAAGTGTAATTTTGTAATCTGTACCTGCATTTGTTCAACAAAGTAACAGCTTCTCTGCTGGGCGTAACCTCTGGTCTGAACTTTCCTTTATGTTCATCCTCCAACCTTGAATCACACACGGGTGTCTTAAAGTTGGTCTAAGCCCATTATCAGCCATTTATCAACCATTTCCTTCCCTTTTTTTTTTTCCTTCTGTGTATACAAACCCATACTGACAGTGCCAGAGGAATCGGGTTTTGATGCTTTTTTCCTACAGTCAGAATTGTATCAGAGCTCTTTTCCATGTGCTGGGGATTGTAGAAGGTCTTGCCCTGGTTTTCCTTCATATTCAAGTGTGTGTTAACTCGCTTAGATTTTTTGCGGTACCTTTAAACTTGGCAAGCCATAGCTTGGCTTTTACAAGTCCTTTGGTGCTCCTGGCAAAAAGGCTGCCCTACCTGGGCCAATGGATATTTTATCAGCATGATGAAATCCCTTAGAGGCACGGAACAAACATAGCTGGCTTCACAGTGCTGGAATCACAGGAAACATTGCTAGGAGCAGAGGAGAATATAAAATAAAGCGTGAACATCTATGTCAAAATCTCATATCCTGTACTGAGCAGAGGTCGTTCAGAGCTGAGGTGGAACTGGAGGAATAAATGCACAGATATTTAGAAGCAAGTAAACGGAAGTATGTTTTCCTGTATGGGTACCTATCCTGCAGCTACAGCAGCAACAAAGGGCATTATTATAATAATCTTAGAAATCAGACTCTGCTGTGTGTGTACACATATATACACACACACATGCATGAACATAACCAACTGCACCCCTCTAGGTCTGCCTTGAAGTAATCTTAAGTAACATTTGAGTTGCGTGAATGCTGATAAAGCAGTTTGAGTAAAAGTTTAACCTCTAATATTTCTCTATTTAAAGGGACTTTCCTCAAGGGGATCGTTGTCAGACTGAGCAACTAACAGAAAAACAACTGGTACCCTGGAGATGCTGAGAGCCTAGAATCCCCATTGAGAATTCAGCCTAGCTACTAAACCTTCCATGATGTCAGTGAAGTTTGCCTGTGAGAAACATCTGCAAATACAGGGAAGAATTTGCTTACCTAGCTATGTATCCAATTCCCATTAGAACATTCTTCATCCTTGATGTGGCAGTTTCAGAAAGTGGGCATGGGTTTGTGCCGTAGTGAAGCTCCTACCAAACTCTGGAGCAACTGATTCTTTCAAAGAGGCTCACTTTACTGAAGTGCTGCAGTGAAGGAGAGCTTCAGTGTTGGTGCAGATTCCAGAATCCAGAAAACACCTGCATTCTTGTAGCAAAAATATTGTTGGTACAAGTTGGGGGGACTTGTACCACTGTCCTTGGACAATCTACGCTTAGTCAAAGAAAGCCTATTTGTGATATAGGAAAGGGATAAGGTATGCTTAGAAAGTTCAGTAGTCATTAACTTAATCATAATAGGTAATAAAATGAGTAGATTCACTAAGTTACAGTCTGTACTTCAAAAGTAAGCATTTCTTTGGAAAAGTGTACTGGGACTGAGCAGAACAGTCATGAAAGGTAGCCTGAAAAATGGGTAGACTCCTGTCATCTATATCAAGCAAAACTGGCAACTGAATTCAGTCCAACCACTGTTCTTGCAGTGGAAGAGAACGCAACAAAAAAAAAATGCATGTTAATCTTACTATTTCAGAAGCAGCTCCAGAAAAAACTGTGTGAATGTTATACAAGGTGTGAAATACACTTCTTGTGTTTCTGAAAATTCATGTCTTTGAACAAGAGAGTGCAGTGACTCTTCTAATTTACAAAAAAAAAAGAACTTTTTTGTGACCTCTGGGATCCTGTTACAGTAAACATCCCAAATCTCAAACCACTCGTCAGCAAAAATCCAGATACTGCAAACCCTTTCTTGCAAGCACCTGTTAAAAAAAAGTGCTTATAAAATTCATGTTTCCAAGCAACAAAACAAAACGTACATAAAGTGAAATATCTTTCCAGCCGCTGCCCAAGGGAACTGACAGAGGCAGTTGCCTAGTTAGCAGAGTCTAGTTTCCAGAGGCCAAGCAGTACTATGCCAAGAGTTCAGAGGAAATTCTAAGCTATAGAACACAAGATATGCAGCAATTTTACCCCTCTCCTAATAGCCAGAATGACACACTGTGAGCTTGAATGCTCAAGCTGGTTATAAAAAAAGTACAAGAGCAAATCCTGTCATGACCGGAGGTGAGCATACACTCCAGCCTTACTTCCTGTGAGCAGGGCAGCTTCAATTACTCACCACTGGGTAAAGAAGAACGTGCATAATTTCTCATAACTTCAAAAATTTCTAAAGCAGTAACGTAACTTTTTCATTTCATTCTTTTCCCCAAACCCCACAAGTTGGCATGATAAAAGCCAGCTTTCTGTGTCGAAAGCACATTTTATGCATTTCAGATTTTTAGGTGCTGGTTTTTATTTCTTAAGGAAATAAGATGAGGGCTGCACTGTTTTCATATACAATATAGACCTTTCTATACTGTGCATTTCAGATATTATATCTTAGCATCTCCTTGGTACTAACTACTGTTTATGAATGTTGTCGTTTACTTTAAAGGAGATCTAACTTCAATTTTCTTCTTATCCGTGCCTTATATTTCTTCAGCTCCCTCCAGGCTTGTCAATACATGGTTTGCTATCTTCGCTGGTCGTTTAAAGAAAAGTTCATTGACTGTTTATCCTGCCTGCAGAACAGTCCTGTTGGTAGTTGCCCTATATAGCACAAAATAAATGTGTTATGGCTGCTGCAAGAAGACGGGCTTGCAATTCCAGAGCGGGACTCTTCATATTTTGAGGTTTATTCTTGGCTTAGCTGTGAAGGCTGATTTTGAATGAATTAAGCAGCTCCTTTGCTTTGTATGCGTCAGTGGGGAATTGGCATAGTAATGCATGATGGTGTTGCAAAACTTAATCCAGTAACGCTTTTTACTTTGAGATTCTTGGAGAAGAGATGAGGAAATCGTAACTATAGTTGCTGCAGTTACTGAATTCTGTTTCTCAGCTCTGAAAATAGGATTCAAAATTCATTGGCAGGGGTATGGGATGAGAAAAGTTACAATTCTTCTCCTGTATTTTGTGACATTCGCCTGTGGAAATATCTGTGTGTTTGAGCCAGTAGGAAGTTTCTCTCTTGGGAAGAACTAATATTTCAGTAAATAAACAGCAAGAAAAACTGAGTTTTTATACAAAGGCAATGACACGTAATGGAAAAAAAATAAGCCCCTCTACATGTATATTTTTGCTTTGTCAAGCCACAATATTTATTGAAGAAATAATTTTGATGGGAAATATTTTGATAAATCTTAAAACACAAGCAGATTTGGACTAAGAAGTTCTAAAGGGTCAAAGAACGCATTCAAAAAATAGATAGGCAAAGTAACATAATCCACCCACTTTCCCCAATGGTAACAGGTCTCCACGAACAGATGCAAAGTTGGGAGGGAACCCCATAAAAACTAGCATTCTCTGAAACCTTTTTGCTTTTAACTGAACAAACTCGTTCCAAAACTAAGTTTATTCATAGGTGATTAGTGTGTGTGCTGAGTTTTGATGCTTGATTAAAGACATTTTTACTTGAGAACTGTAACAGCTGGAAAGCAGATTTTACATTATATTGTGAGCAACATGCTGACAAATTTCTTACCTACAAAAGCTCAGCAACAGAACTATAATATTGTCCATGTGTGTTTAGGCTGAGTTATGCTGTTACATTACTGATGTGTATTATGCTAATGCAATAAAACATAAAGACCATTGTGTTTTTTGTGACTTCTACCACACTGGTACCAGCAGGGATTTGCATTGGTAATATAACAGCAGAACAATCTACAGAATTGTTGAAGTGTCCTATTTTGAGGTTATGGATCCTCACCTGCAAGTAAGTAAAATTCCCCACTAACTTCAGTGACTCCTGAAAGCTTTAGAACACCCTAGAAAAGAGTCAGCATTATGAAAGACTGACATATCAATATGCTAAAAAATAAAGTGACAGTTTCAAGTAAGTGAACTTGCTGCAGTATTTTGAACAGCTTAGATTGCTGGATAGTACTTCAAAGAGTAGTTCTGTTTCCTTTGAATTTAGTATTTCAAAATCATAATCAAATGGTTTCATTTCTCCATGTTCCTACCTTTTGTTTAATTTTTCAGTCCTATGGATTATGTGCTACCATCATAATGTATCTACAGATAATTTAGTTTGCAAGGAATTTAAAAAGAATATCTTGAGAAAAACAAACCCTGAAAAAACAAGTCCTGTCAGTAACATTTTTTAGTATTAGAAGTACAGGTAGCGAATGCACCTCTCTCTATTTAAAAGGTGGGTTTCTGGCCCAAGTTTCGTTTAGGTTTATGGTCAGAATAGTCAATTTCAACTTCTGCATCTCCCTCCACACTGGGGTTTAAATCTTCGTAACAACTGTGAGACAAATAAAGATGAATGACATTTTCAATACTTTCATAAAACCTCTTTCCACTGCCAAAATTAACATTGGAGCCAAAGCTAAAAGCACTCTGTGGTTTCCTAATATGCTCTAGTCAGCAGATACGCATCTAGATACAGCATTGCCCTTTGGCATTTGTTATTGATGGTACTGCTATTTATTATTTATTAGTCGCCATTATTTTGAGCATCTGAATGTCCCTGAAACTCACTGATTTTGTATGCTTTTCTCTTGCGTGAATAAACGTGTGACATGGAACGGATTTTAAACACTCACCACTTCCCAAAGCAAGCAATTGCATTTGGCACTGAGGTGACTCCCTTTTTATGCTTCCAGATTCTGACTTTCTGCCAGCCTCATGGTAGACTGCATGTTAGTGACACGTGTCTCGTGAGAAGGCTGTCAAATACGAGTCAAGGACAGTGTCCTGCTCTAGCTGTATGGACTGCATCAGTTTAATGTCAATAAAGCACTTGCTGCAGCTCCAACCAGGTCTGTCTTCTGCCAGTGCATGTAGGGCAGTCAGAGAAGTGAAGGAAGAGCTTAGGAACAGAAAGTTTCAATCTGGGGGAGGGGGGCTTTAGAAGAGCTACAGCTCTCTGCCCATGCTCTTCCTAGTGCAGGTCCTCAGAAGAGCCTGCGTTCCGGACCCATGGAGAACAATTAGCTGTTCTGGCGATGCTGGGGAAAGGTGCTGAAGCAGGTGCTGCTACTGTTCTTTTCCCCAGAATAGCATGTTCTGTTCTGGAGATGGCTGGTGGAGCTTAGTCATACACACTCTGCAAATACAGCATGCTGGTTTTGTTATACCAGCAGAGCATTCTTGCAGGGAATATATACACCGTACCCTGAAGCACTAGCAGCATGGCTACACATCCAGAGACAGCTCAACAGGCCAGTTCCAGAGCTGAAATCATAAACTACATCAACGCATATTTCAATTTAGTGCTGGTGTACAGTGCTTCACTGCCACAGCTACATCACTTCTGTAATCCTAGCAAGGATCTTTGCATGTGTATTTGTATATATACACCACAAAGCAGCGCCAGTTTCTACAGACTGAGCTTAGAAGTCTAACATTGTCTCACACTTTAAACATCAGCATTTTCCTACCATACTTAACATGTACTTCCAGGGCTTAGTTATAATGTAGTTTGTATT
The DNA here is from genome assembly GCF_000710305.1 of Buceros rhinoceros silvestris. Taxonomy (NCBI): domain Eukaryota; kingdom Metazoa; phylum Chordata; class Aves; order Bucerotiformes; family Bucerotidae; genus Buceros; species Buceros rhinoceros. The sequence goes on along the minus strand of NW_010415981.1, from coordinate 13,026 downwards.
TTTTCTATTTCAGTTTGAGGCTCGAACAGGACAACTGGACTGACTGGCCCTCAGCCTGGAGTCTAGCAAGTTATTTTTAAAGGGCACTGAAGCCTAGATAAAAATTTAGGAAGTGAAATTAGCCTGTTAAACTAGTCACAGCTTAGGCGTTGACTTGATCCAGACCTGGTTTTCCACAGTTTTTCTCTGCAATTGTAGTATATTTATATTACAGTTAAAATCTCCACTGACATCAGTGAGATTTTTGGCTATTTCCCTGTGGCAATGGGATTGAACACCAGTAAGAGTCACCTCTAACACCCATTGTGATCGCATTTGCTTTAGGGTCCAGTGCAGTTTAACAGTTCATGACAAGACTCAATTCCAAAAATAGCCTGAAGAACCACTGTCTTCTGTGCTGCCTCTCTCAAACACTTCAGCTCAAGGTATTGGGTTTAAATACAAACTGCTCTACTGTTTTCACCCAGCACAGGCAAGGCTTACACATGTTCCCTGCTATTCTGCATATAAGGAGGTGGCGGAAGGAAATCTGTAGGGGAAGCTGAACTTCCCGTGCCAGAGATTTTACACTGGAGCCTTTCCTGAATTCAAGACAATGCAGCAACAACTTAATATATGAATCACTAGAACTGCAGACATGCAGGGTTTGAAGAAAGACCCTTCTGCATCCATGCCTAGGGATTCATGTGTTTCTGTACATTCATAAAGAACAAGCTGACTAATTTTTGGATCTAGCAGTGGCCTCTTCCGTCCCCCACCCCATCTCCAAATTGATGAGAAACTCCCTCTTTCTTTAGTTTCATTTCTGAGTGTTGTTTCAGATTTGAAATAGCCAATTTGGGCATCCGGATTAATCACGTGTACACGGGTAAGTGACTGCTCAAACCGAGATACAAAAGAAGCAGGCACCAAATGGCCACCTTAAGGGACTAGGTCTAAGCAGAGAAACAGGGGAGGCAAGAAGGGCTGGATGTTAAAGAACCAGCAACTCATTAGACAGACACACTTGCAGGTTTATGTTTTATAATCATAAATGGATGAAGTCACCAAACTAATCACACAGATGCTCAAATCATCCTTATTTTGATTTTTTTCTGTTTAATTTTGTTAACAAGTGTAGCCTAGTACCTTGCACATCAGTTAACCAATTAAAGCTTAGAGTTTTGGGGGGTAAATTTTGCACCCAAAATAGTCAGATATGTTAGCAAATAAAAAGGTAGGGATCGATCAGAAACTTTGACTTTTCTTTGCTGTTATTCTAGCATAGCACTGAGTGGTCTGTTTACCATATCACTAGCTACGACTCACATACGAAAGCAAGGGCAAATATTTTTTGTCAATAATAACTGATAATTTTGATTGAAACCTGTGGGAACAAGGGCATACTCTGAAATATGGTTTTCTTGTTGGCAATAATGAGATAAACTAGAGAAAGGAAATATCTCTTCCTTTTCTGGCCTGGAAGAGCATTATTCTTTATGTTCTTTTTTTAATCCAGGCAATTTCCTGTACTTCTGAAGCATGATCTCCCACAGGAGGGGTGTTTATTTAGCACCTTCCACCCAAAAGCACCATGCAAAGCGGTAGGAAGATCACATTTATTTTTCCTGCTTTCGAGCAGCTTATCCCTTTCTGATTACACAGTTCATGTAGACACATCTCCTCCCTCCCCTCTGTTCTATGTCTGATTTCACCTTGCCAATTTTCTTACCATCGAGACACAGATCAGCAGCACACTGAGTTGACCGCTGTGATCGCAAGCTTGCATTGAGCTCTCACTGTTTGGGCTGATGCAATGTCAGTCTAAGCAGTGCAACAAAAACCATTGCATAGGAAGCAGCAGCAAAGCCTACAGCCTGCCGGCATGGTATGAGGAGGGAAACAGCGATTAGGTATCCGCCTCACATGGTATTTCTCTTGGTCTGCTTTATGCAACTGTTTAGGCCCACATTCAGTAAAAATGTACTAAATATCACACTTGGACAACAGGGGAGATTAAATATTTTGATGATTAAGGAACTGGAGCATCTGACACGAGGAGAGGACAAGCAAGCTGGAATTCTTTGGCCTCAAGAAGAAATGGCTCAGGAGAGATCTGATCAATGTGTATAAATAACTGATCAGAAGGCAGAAAGAAGACAGAGACAGACTTTTCTCAGTGGGCACCAAATGATAGGTGAGAAGCGGTGAGAACAACCCAAAATACGGGAAATTCCACTCAGACATTAAGGGTGGCCAGGCACTAGAATAGGTTGCTCAGAGGGGCAATGGCGTGTCCTTCTGTGGAGAGCTCAAAGCCAGAGTGGACCTGGCCCTGAGCAAGCTGCTGCAGCTGACGCTCCTGGGAGTGGGACGGTTGGACTAGACACTGTCCAGAGGCTCTTCCCAACCTCTGTGATCCTGTAATTGTTTACCAGCAGAAAAGAGAGGCAAAGGCACTGGAAGCAGCACACGTGGAGTTGCCCAGCATATCTGTGGTAGAGCTGGAGTCTGTCACACTCCAGGCTGTTTCTCGATTGAAAGATAGCCCTTCACATAATCACAGATGTTTTCTTGAATATTACAGTGAAAACAAAATACGTGCTTTTCTACTTCCAGTATGGCCCACATCAGTTGAATTTCATTATTTTATGGCAGGCGTGGAGGACCTTTTATCAAGATGAAAAAGACCTATATGTGCAATTTTAAAGTAAGGGATAAAAGGATGTATTTTTTTCCCCTCGGAATAACCTCACAGCATGACTCTGTGTTGCCTTCAGCAGCGTGCCTGGAACCCCGACACTGGCAGCGGCCCCTCCGGCTCGCCTCTGCCATCTGGCGGAAGACGGGCAGTTGAGCCGGCACAGCAGCTCACCAAACACACAGGGTGTGTTTATTTTCAGGGCCGCCTGGTTAGCTAGCTAATTACAAGAGTTTGTCTTTAAAACAGAAGTGTCCTTACCTGCAGTAAGGACAGCAGAACAGCTTCCTTCAACCTGCTCCCCAGAACACTGGTGTCTCTCCAACAACTGCCTTTTGACCACAGATGCTGCCTGTGCTGTTCAGGGGTAAGAAGGACAGCATTTCTTTGCCCCATGGAGCTGCACAAAGTGCAGAGAGGGTGGGCAGCAGACTACAAAGACTTCTGAACGAGACCAAAAGATGATAGGTTACAGAACAAAGGCTGAGTTTCAGCAAGAGAAGAATTGGAGTTATAAAAATTAAGCGCTTCTACAAACTGAAAAGAAGTATCATTCTTTTTCATGTTTACATCTGAGGTAGTATCTCTCAGGATATTTGATCCTCAACAGTTCAGCCATCTTGCAAGACAAGCTGCTGTGACAAGCCTCCTACCATCCTCTCATCAGGCATCTTACACTGATGCTGGGCCTAGCTTTAATTTTCTCTCCCCTCTGCTTCTTCCTCTAGTTAGGTGTGTTGCGGTGGTGACTGGATCAGGCCCTGAAGTCCAGAGGCTATTTCTAAGCCTCACACTCTTTGTTTTGCCCAAGTTTCTTTTCTAGATTCCCCCCATCTTGCTTAAGAGGGGGAGGGAACAGGGAGAGGTTTTTTCCTGAGCTTCGTGTCCCACACAAAGTTCATCATGCTCTGGTTAGCTGTATTCCATTATAACAGCGCAGCCCACGCTCAGTGTATTCAGCCTCAAAACTCTTTGCAAGATAAGGCAGTGCTGCAGCCCCTGTTTTACAGGCCAGCAGCAGTGGCCAGCAGGGTCTAAGTGACTTTCCCAGTGTCATACTCTGTGGCAGAGCAAGTAACTGTGCTGGGTTTCCCAGGTCAATACTTCAACCTCAGGACTATATTTCCTTACTTGTGGGAAGTAGCTGCTCATGCCGTACACTGTTAGCATGGAAAGGAAGAAAAACAATGCAAACATAAGAGCTCAACATCTGGGTCTTATTTTGTGGTTTCTTTTTCAGCTACTTGGGAAAGCAGGGTGAAAAAAGTGAGTAAAAATTAAGTACTTGGATGCATATTCAGGCATTTTTAGATTTGAAATAGAAATTTATTTTCTCCAAGTGCCTGAAATGAGCTTTGTTATTCTAAAAAGATGGGGATTATCATTGAAAGTGTGCATTCTTTCCACAGCCCCCCTTTAAAAAGAGGTCTAGCATTTTATATTCTAAATTCTGGCTGATCAGAACAAAATGTTTTCCTAGTGTTGCGGTTTTGCACCTAAGCTTTTTTTTGTGCATTGGATTTAGCCTTAGGATGTAATATAAATCATTTATTGTCTTCTTCATTTTTATAGAGCACAATTCCCCCATGACACTTTGTTTTCATAGTCTGCTCTGAATATGATTCAAAGGCTTCATTCACCTTTTAAGTTTTCGTTTTGAGTGAAGGAAAGAACCTCTGCTATTTGCAGCAAAATTAGTTCCAACAGGTAAAGATAATTAGAATCAGAGCCAGGAGACAGATAAGAGCAAGAATTTGGGGAGCGATTCTGTGAGCGCTATTTTATTTCACAAGTGAACAGGTTTTGACATGTGTCTAAGTGTCCCACTCCTCAGTGCCAGCAACAGCAGTGATTCTTTTACTTCAGAAACTGCACCTGATAGAACTCAAATGCAGTTAGAAAACAAAGGAACCAAACCTTCTTCCAAGCTATTTGGGTGTAGCAAGGCAGACAAAGGCAACTGCAAGGCAGAAAAAGAAATGGTTTTTCTTCGACTCTTACTGCATCCAGACCCTATTGATGCTTGACTCCGGATGCTGCAGGTTTACCACTTAATGCTCTCCAAAGATTAAAATGCATCGATTATAAAAGCCATTACAGATGTACCACTTATATTGTTAACGAGCTTGGCTATAAAGGGATTTGCAACCTGAATTTCAGGACAGAGCCAAGGTATAATTTGCTCTGGGCTATAAAGCCTATGAATTATTGAGGCAATTTACTTCCAAGTCTGCATTTTCATTTTGAGCACAAGTGCTCACAATGAGTATGCGTGTGTGAGAGGAGAGAGACAGGACTGCAAGCTGCTGACAGTGATGTAAGCACCACCTCTCCAGCAGTACATCTCCCCATCACAGGCTCTTTCACACAGCCAGCAAATAACAACAGAAAATATCTGGTAAAACAATCATTTCAGACAAACGAGAGAAGAAAAACTGCATGCTGAACAGTGCCAAATGAGCATCAGATCCAAATCACAATTAAAACTGCACTTTGGGTAATTACAGAGAGGGGCTTTTCCCTTAGAGTTGTCACAAAGCTTGTGTGGATATAATCAGACTGGAGAGGCTCTAGTGATGGTGAAAAACACCAGCTGACAGATCAGAATTCTTAGGTCCTCTATCCAGCTGAGCATAACCTGCCATGGGACCAAGCCTCCCACTTGATGTTATTTTTAAACCTGTTTTCTCATGGACACAAGGCTTTGTAATCACACTCAAATCAGTGTCCTGTCTCCCCTCCCTCCACTCTCCACGCCCAGCTAATAATTTTTGAATCCACTGACCAATTTCAAGCAAGGTGATAAAGAACTGGAGGTTTCAAAGACACGAAGCCTCTAAATGTTTCATAAAAATGGGGGCTGTTTAGAGAAGAGGGATCTTTCCATATCCTCACAGCAGGAAATTTCCAGCATGAGCTCACACTTATTAGGCACTACAAGGAAATTTAAGAATAGTCCTATCCCTTCTTTCCCTCTTACTCGCTCAGTAGAATAAACACAAAGAAACGCTATGTCTGTCTAGGTTGGGAGCTTGCTGTCTGAGCCTCATATAGAGCATCAACAACAAAACCAAGTTTTCTAGGGCTATAAATCAGATCCTGCACCAAGAGTAAACAGAGGTTTGCAGAACACAAAGGAAAAAGAGAAACTTTGATGAAAAGCAGCAGCAGAAATGAAGACAGAGCACTAATCTCCATTCCATATTTTTTCATTTGGTTGGTGAGTTTTAAAACAGCAGTTAAAACAAGGAAGTTCATTTTAACTTACCGTATAGCAGGGTCAGGATCTCATAGCGCCCTCTCCTTAGTCACACTGCAAAAATGCATCTTCACTAGCAGCTGGCTACTAAGCCTATTTTTATAGACATGAACAAGAAAGTCTGACTTGCCAAATTAAACAGAAGAGACCTAGGTGATCAATGGACCCTCTTTCCCATTCTGCTTCCTGCTATTTAGCATTATCTTGGGCACATGGCAGCAGCATTTTCAGGCTGTTGCAGACAAGGATTCAGGGGACCATCCTTGAAATTCTTTTTTCCTGACATTAGTTCATTAAGAGGTCATTTTCTCCCACTCTCATAGAATCACATGCAACAGTGATTCTAACTGATGAACTGGACTCTCTACACAAACATAAACTGTCCTCAAGATGAGAAGGGAGCTCTTTGCTTGCTGCAGGAATTTCAATGGAATTGGTAAATCCCCTAGTTGTGATCTTGCTGTCTGGGGGGATATAACTTCCGCAGTGCTACCAAGCTGAAGAAACCTGTGGAGATCTAAATAATGAACAGCTGTGGGAGAAATCAAAGGCCAAGGGCGAGGGACAGCTTTGATTATCAGCTTTCTGTAAGGAGTCAGATGATTTTGATAAAGGGCTGAGACATCACTATTGAAAACATGGTGAGGCACTGCTTTTGACAGGCATAAAAAATTCTGTGTTCCTGCGGGCTGATTAGGCCAGTAGTTTATGTTAACAAATAGTTTACACTTAAATCAATGAACCATGTTCTAAGGCAAGAGCCTGGGTGAGACACAAGGCTTTTCCTTAGGTGTTAGAAAGAGAATGCCAGGTTATGCCTTTCTTCCTAGGAAGTCAGGGAAAAAATTAACTGCTTTATTTACTACACTGTGACAAAAGACACTTGCTTCGTACATACACACGTGGAAACTCAGTTCCTGCAGTGTTACTCCTTCTTTGCCCACTCTGCACTTCCGTAAAGAAGAGCCAAGCTGAGTTTCTTCCTTTTTGTCAGGGTAGTGACTTGTGGGAGTACGGAGGGACAGGTTACTGCAGGGCAATTCGGACGAGGCTGGTTGGCAACAGAAGTGCCTCAGAGTGAGACAGGCTTTTCTGTTAATCCGGGTGGCAATGGAGTGAGATCAGATTGGTAAGCACTCCCCGGGCATCTAGGGGTTTGATGGGGGTCTTGCAGTTAGAACCATCACCCCCCACAAACAAATGGAAACAGATCTCCTTGCGGTTTGGTAGTCCGTCAGGTACTGCTGACAACTCACATGAAAGAAGCATTGTGCAAGCAAAAGCATGAAGGGAAGTCAAACAGTTGTGATTGTTTCCCCCATGCTCCTCAAACAAGCTCAGTCCTTGCACTGCAGAGTAACCTCTGAAGGACTGAGCACAACCGAGCCTTAGAAGCGCCCTCGCCTCTTTGCACCATCGCAAAGCTGTTCCCAGCGGTACTATAACGCAGCACACTGGAAGGTGAAGGACTGCCCTCTTGTGTCAGTCACTCTTCTTTCATTTGCCTGGGTTTATATTCCTGTTTCTGTTAGTGAGTGAGCACTCAGCCATGTCCCCCCAGCAGGTATTTCTTCTCTGGAAAGGTCTGGGATTTCTTTCTGAAGCACTATCTCGATAGAAATGTTTAAGAAATAAAATTACATCTGCTTTATTTGTGGCTTGGAGACACCACCCAGGGCTGGTCATACATTGCTCTTCCAGCTAGGGACATCCAAATAGTACACTGGGTTATGCCTAGTTTCCATCTTGACACAGAACAAGGAGGCAGAGGAGAGAATAAAATAGGAGAGGTGTAATTAAGAATGACAGAGAAGAGACCGAAGAGAAGCGTTTGTTAAACGAATCTTTCCCTGCAACCCTCATAGTAAGCTACAGGCAAGTTAAATATAGAACCAACGCTTCTCCAGGGAGCCGGACTCACGAACAGCTCAAACGCCACGAATGTGTAGTAGAGATTCCAGTCTCAGTCGTGCTGGCTGGCAGAGAGATCTTCCTTTTTAAATCATTAGTGCTCATTTCAAGGGTGGTTCTTGCAGAAACAGTTGTCAGAGAATAGTCCTCTAAAAGCTGTGCAAGGTTTTGTGCCCACTGCTTCTACTGCTTATTAATGACAGTCCCCGAATATGTGCAGAAGGGAGCCCCTTCTCACCACCACCAACGCAGCTTCAGCAAAAGTGAAGACCATCATCAGTCGGGATCTTAGCCGGAGGTCAGCCAGCATTACTAGCGCTCCACACGGTCTGTTCTATCCATTAAGAGCACTTAGCACTCATGCTTCCCAACCTGCTCCTACCCCCAGATAATCCCACGGCAACGAACATCCTGGAGATTGCTCGTGTTCTTACAGGTAGCCAAATTAGCACATTGCTGAAGTGGATTCAGAGAAAACCACTACTCAGAAGTGGATAAAAATCTTGCTATTTGGAATATGGGAGGGGCAAAAAAGGGAAGAGCTGTCATTTAAAAAAAGGCCTCTCGTAGCCCATACATTTGTGTCTGGGCCGAGACCACTATAACCAACTCCAAGCTCCCTGTTTGAAAATGGTGCATAGCAGTTAACCCTTGCTATCAGCAATTCAGAATTGCCGAATCAGCCCCAAAGAGTAATTTATTTGGACTATGCCCGGCCTGTAGCATGGTATTTGGTATTTATAACTTACTCTAGATGGCACAGCTAGAGCCTGCTTCGTAGTGTCCTGCACATTATCTGTATACTGAACTGGCAAAAGCTGCCAGGAATCTTTGATTTTTTTTCTTTTCTGTACTGACTGAGACCCTGACAGCTGACCAGGTAACAAGTATAAAGCCATTTGAAATACTTGAAACACATCGGTAATACTTAACCATGTGAGCAGGTGTGTCTTGGAGACTAATTTGTACTTTAACTGGCAAAAATATGTAGTAAAAGGATCCCACCCACAAGCCAGCTCGTCTTGAAAATTTAAGTGTAAAGATTTAAAAAACCAATCCCTTCAGGTCTCATGACCAACCAAAAACCCCACTATCTTTTCTCCTGCCTCATTCCTTGTCTTTATGCAAAAAATAACAAAAGGCATTTCCTCCACACACTTTCCTGTCCTTGTTTGCCGTATTCCTGCAGTTGAAGGAGCGTGTGCCATTACGTAGCCACATTCTGGACAGTGAAGGTTCTCAGAAGAGAACCCTTTCCACTCCGGGTTGGGAAGTTTCTGTTCTGAAAAACAGCTTGCTGTCTGTACTGTTCAGACTCTGTGTGTGTGTTCCCAAGATGGCAAAATTCCCCTGACATTTTTATTGCCGTATGCTGGACACAAGGAATTTTTTTTTTTTTTTTTAATCAGATGAACAAGAATTCATGTCCCACCTTTACAGGCATTTTAAAACTGCTGCCCTTGTACTTCATCTCATATCCTTGAAGATGCTTTACCAGGAGATTATAGCCATCACAGAAAACATTTCTTCTAAGTGACAGACCGTTACAAGGGGGTGACAGGAAACATCTTTCTGTATCGTAACATGCTTATAGAACCAAGCTCTTCATGTCTTCTTTAATGTTTACAGTCCGTTTCTTCCTTTACTCCCCATCTGAAATGTGTGAGGGCTGCAGCTGGTCTTGTGTTCCACCTTCTGAATGTCCTGAGTTTGCCTGTGTGTCTGGATCTCTGTTCATTGTACCCGGTGAAGACAGGATGGGATTCAGCTCAGCTGGTGTCACCTCCCCAGGGATGTCACTGCGTTTCTGGTTTATCTGTGCTTCTTCAATGTATTGTTTACCCATTTGGACAGCTTCATCATATGAAGGTGGCAGCTCCATTGCATAGAGACTGTAAGCTGGTGGGGACACAGTGTTCTTATTCATTCCCACAAATATCAAAGGAATAGGGGCCCTTAGAGGGTACTGCAACGAGCTGTATGCTGTGAAGATAAGGAATTAAAAAAAATTATTAACCACCTGCACGGAACGCTGATATATAAAGGGCTAGTCCTGCTTTTTTTCAAGAAATTATGGGCTCGTGTTTGTGGTGTCAGAACATAGGCACTCTGTACTAAAAGCTATCAGTATAGAATTACCCGTGGTGGAATCTACAGTCTCCAGAAAAAAGCAGGCAGAAGAGAAAATGTCTCCGCATATCACCATCCAGTAATTACTGTGAAATTCCTGACACAGGACAGGTGTTGTATTTGAGGTAGTTTCAGTCAGGTTCGTACACGTGAACAATTCCTCACGTTACAGGCAACTTTGGCTGGAATAGTTGGACAGTAAGATGGGCAGAAAAGTTAAAAAATGAGGGAATGGTGATCAGAACAGATGTGGGAGACAACGTGTAAGAGGTTAATCCACCATGGACCTCAGTTTCACCTCTGCAGTGTTAAATGGTACTTGTCTTCTGCACTCACTGTGTTGCCCTGATGACTGTCCTTTCTGTCTCCTGCCAAACCCACGGGGCTGAAAGGTGTTCTGGGAGTACATCAGAAAGTCCCAGTTGCGGCAAGGGCTAGGCACAGAATTCTAGGCATGCGTTCCTCAGCAAAGCACCGTTGAACAGCTGATTCCCAGAGGATACTTACAGGTCACTGTGCTGTGGGGAGTGCTGTCACTGTCAATAGTGATAACTGTCTGATCATAAGGGTGCCCAGAGAAGGTCTCAACTGGAAACCTCTTCTTCTGGCAGCAGAATCTCATGCAGATTGCTGCAATCCCACAGAGCAGGAGCAGGAACACAGTCAGCAAGATTAACCTTAGAGGGGGAGGGAGAATTCCATAATTTCATTGCTTATGTTCTACTGCTTCTAGAGGTGAATATAATTTCACTCTACATGGGTCAAAGACAGGCCAAACCTCCTAGGTTTAGTTCTGAATGGGTGCTGAATTGGAAAGTTGGGTCACAAACACTTAATGACAAGTTGAACTGACCACTGTACACAGTCCCTTCAGGCTCCCAGATGCTGTAATGTTGATTATCTTGGGTTGTACTTTCAACTGTTATGCAGCTGAATGCTCCACTTTCAACAGAACGAGCGGAGATACAAGTACAAACTTTCCTAGGACCTAAGATCAGAAAGGAGCACAGAAATTGTATTTTGTCTGATGTCTTGAAAACACAATTCTGTTCCTAACCTTACACTCAGAGTAAAGGCTGGATTTGAGGGTCTCAAACTGCCAGAAATTTCATGCGTTTTCTTGCAAATTATTGTTTTAGAAAAATGCTTTCAGGCAACTTAAAACCATGTGTGAGAAGAACATGCTGGCCTGCAAGAAGTTTGCACTGAAAGGTTCCTCCAGTGTGAAGAGTATTACCTCATCGCTGGAGTCAGCGTTCCCTGACGCTCCAGGAGCTGCACACCACTGTGTCCTGTGACATCCTCATGCCTTCACACGCTGCTGCCCTCTGACGAAGGCCAAAATTGCTGAGGTAAAGGCATCTCAGCAGTCTAACTCTCAGCAACAGCTCATTAGCTTTCATGATTTCAACACTAACTGCAGAAGCCTTCTTAAAATATTTTATCTAACTACGTATTTTTCAACAGTTCTGCATATCAGCCCCTTCTAAGAAAGCAAGAATCAACCAAAATTTACAGCTAAAAGTAACCAACTCACTCTGCGTGCTACCACCAAAGCTACTACAGTGCCAGGACGCACACGATAGAAATGCTGTGAGGATACCTGTAACGCGTGTGTTCGGCCAGGGACTAACCCGCCCGTGACAAGAGTTCACCCTGCTCCTTATCACCGTTGCCCCCCCGCAGCCGTTCAGGCAGCCCGTGAACAGCTCTGCAGTCAGGCTGCGCGAAGACACCACGCCACAAGCTAACGCCTTCTCCCGTTACAGGAGATGGCTGTGGCTGTCCGTTAGGCAACGAGTGCCGGGGCCCAACAAGTCCTGGCTGCGTCGCTGCTGTTGCGTCCAGCAGAGTTGTCTAGAGGGAGAACAAACAAGCCTCGCAGCTGAACTGCAGTGTGCTCAGAAAGGAAAGATGACCTATCCCTGGACCAATGCTACCCTGCCCGACACCTGATCTCCCCCGCGGCCCCATCTGTAATATATTCCACTGGCAGCATTCAGAGAGCCGAGGAGAAACCCTCTCCTCTGTCCTGAGAGAAGAGCGTTTCCATTCCATACCACAACTACCGTTCAGAGTAACTTCCCAATTATTCTGGGTTAGTAAGAGTAGCAATAAACTTACCAGACATACCACAGACTTGTCCAATAAGACATGTTCTGAGAGCATCTGTGAAGGAAGGCAGAGGATCGACTGATTTAAATACCTGCAGTCGACCAGTGGATGTACGACAGGAAATAAATTTCACACGGTTTCTGAGGTGTAAAAGGGAAAGCAGTCAGTAAGAGTACTGAGCAACACCCACTAGATTTCATTTCAGAGGACTGTTCTTAGTTGTAAAATTACTCCAGCAGGGAACCGGCAAATAATCCACTGTAAAAGTTGGCTTCTGAGTCGACAAACGTTTTTACAAAGTGGTACTTGATTGTTACTTAGGAGAAAGAACTACATGCGCTAGATTGCCAAAAAATCAATCTAAGAGTTGTTTAAAGTTAACGGAGATGAGGTACCCCCATTATTTTCACATTACATTTTCATCACTCCAGTACAAGCAGAAATGGGTTTTTTTCGGAACTACTTAAAGTACAAGAAAAGGAGAACAGCTTCTACGACATTTCAGGAGCGCAGCTGCCGCCCCAGCATTGTGCGTAGTGACTGGCACGCAGTGGATTTCATGTAACGGAACAGAGGAGAATCTGCAAACTGACTTCGGGGAAGATGACACTCCAGAATCAGTTTGAAAGGGGGTCATTCACCTTAGTCTAGAGAGCAAGGCCGGCCAAGTCAAATCTGTAAGTTGGTAACGATCTCAGAGATAAAAACAGTAGCAGGAGGGGATGGGACGGCCGTCAGTAAGTCATCTTCTGATCTGATAACGGGCACGGCTTTGGTAAGAGACGTTTGAAAATGTTTCATTACTCACGGATCAGAGTTCTTGCAGTTATTCTCAGAAGAACAAAGCACTGCCTAGGAAAGGGAAATAAATCAGAGAAGCAGGTGGTCAAAAGAGAAGCGCCTCGTTTGGCCGGTGCAGCTGCTCGGCGGA
>NW_010415980.1:20378-32764 GCF_000710305.1 Buceros rhinoceros silvestris | reverse complement strand
GGAGGGGCTTCTGCGGTCTCTGCCCCTGGCTGGTGGTCGCCTCCTGACCCCTGTTCCCTCTGCTTTCACAGAAACTGCTCCCTTCCTTCGCAACCTCTCTGGAGGACATCTTCACCCACTGGGAAAAGTAAGTTGGAGGAGGACATGACCATCAGATAGATTCCGGGCTCTGTTAACATCCAGGCTGCATGGCACCTGTGGTCCTTGTTTGATCAACTTCCCGTTGTCGGGGTGTAACGATGAGAACTTCCTCCAGCCTCCGCTTTCAGACTGATGCGTTTTAGATGTTAAAGATAACTTTGATTTAAAATTTCCTGAGCTTTGACATAATTGTCACTCTGTTTTGAGCAGATGATGCTATTCTTACTGACCGGGGTTAATACTGGAGTATTGCGGGGCTCAGAGTCATGCTTTCCTGGCAAAAATCTTTTCCCCAGTTCACTTTCACTTTCTCTTTAAGGCCATGTGCCTTGCAGGGTGATGGACCTGAGGACAGAGAATTTGAGCAGGTGCTGAAGTGCCAAGGCTCTTACAGGGGCTTAATCCTTGGCACAGATCGTGTATCTCCTGATTCGGAGGGAGTCTCTTGGTTCAGCATGTCCTTTCAAGCCCTGACGCGTTCAGCCTGGTGACTTTCCAGGTAGCAATTCCGCTGAGCGCCTCACGTGAATCTCTGCAGCGTGGAGCCTTCCCAGCTGCGGGCTCCACGCGTGCCCGTGCGCCACTATCTTGGGTCCGGTGCTGGAGCTCGGCGCTGCGGAGAGGTTGTGGGGGGATCTGTGGAGCCAGGCTCCTGTGTTGAGGACCACTGGCGTGAAGGTGCTCCTCGGTGAGGCAATGCCAGCAGCCTCAGGAGGCGGCTGTTTGCTTCAAAGGTGTCTTCTGCCAGAGCGCCTTGTACCTCGGTGCTGCCCCAGTTCTTGCTCTTGTGTCTCCATGAGCAGGAGAAAAGCTGGGTCTAGGTGAGGGTGTAGCGGTGTAGAACTGGCTCGTAGCTCCTCTAACAGTTTATTGCTCCCTTGATGACCTCTCTCCATAGGAGTTCACCTGGGAGCAGCAAACCCTCCCAGACACACTATTGCCGTTAACCCTTTGGGAGCAGCAGGGCACTCACATCACGTTTAATTCCTTTTTCTCTATCATCATACTTCTGTGTTGGTCCCACCCCACCAGTACACCTTCCATTCCAGCTCCCCCTGGTTTGGAGTCCCAGTGAGGGATGTAGTGACCTGCAGTTTGCTCCTCCAGAAGGTGCCCTGCCTGGCTGGACTGCTCTCACAGGGCTGAGCTGTGATTCTTGCATCTTGTTGCTTCACAGGCCATTGGCCTGAAAATGTCTTTCCTCAGCTGCGCTGTGGCTCTGACCGAGGCTGCCCTCGGGGCTCTCCTTTCTGAACTCTTCCAAAGGGAACCGAACAGCTGAGATTTGTGGTTATTTAAGAGTGGCCTCCCTGCTGTTTGTGAGGGGGCTGAAGGTGGCCTGGGGACTCCCTTCAGCCCCAGGAGCAGCTGGAGCCCTCAGTTGCCCCGGGCTGCCATAGGGCCGGCACCTACAGGCCCCATTCTTCCCCGCTGCGCAGCTTCCCAGACACAAAAGCGAAGGGCTTTGCCTCTGATAACGGCGTGTCTCAGGGCTTAGAAGTGTTGCATGCGAATCTCACATGCGTGTGCCCAGCTGATGTTGTGCCTTTAATAAAGTAAATGTCTGAACTGTGTTTTCATTTGAAAACTAAAGATAACTTCAGCCATGTCGTCTGTTCTGGTCCAAGTAGGATTCAGGGCCCGGAGACATTTTTCTCCCACTTAATGTTTTAAAACAATTGCATGGCTTAAGTGTTTAATGCTCACCTGTGGCCTCTTCCTCCCCTTCGTTCAACACATCTGCTGTCGGTCCAGCCCTTCCTTTCTTAAATATTTCTTAAACCACCTGAATTTTCTGACCTTGTGGCTGGCGAGCCCAAGTTCAAATGGCTTTTGCAGCCTGTAGGTTCACTTCTCTTGGCCTTGTGGAATACCAAGACCTGTTTGGGGACCACTGCCCTAGCCCTGGGACTACCCTTGTTGGCTGTGTGCCTGTAGCTGCCTCCTGGAGACAGTTTGGTCTGTAGGATGCTTTTGCTCCGTGGTGAGCACCAGCCTGACCATACACGTTCTTACTTCCCTTGCTGAAGTGAGAAGGATCTTCCCAGGACACAAAAAACGTGTTCAGTACCTCTGAGTATTGCAGCAGGATGTTGCCCTCAGGATCTGCCTGAAGAGGGTTGAGTGAGACCTTTTCAGGTCAGAGAAGTATTTCTCCTACCCCCTTTGGAGCTGTAGAGGAATGACGCTGTGTGACCTTAGGCTGGAGCCTGACCTGAGTGTGGATGAATAATTGTATTCCAGTTTGTTCAAGATACATTTTTTCCCCATTTTGATGCAAATTCTGTTCCCTCAGAACTCCCTCGAATTCCAGGAGAAGAAAGGTGAGTGAGGAGGACGCAGCCATCCCAGAAAAGATCAGAGTTCCTGATCCCGTGAGCAGCTCCGAGAGCTCAGAGAAGGAAGAGGATGAGAAAGAGAAGACGAAAGTTGCCACTGGTAGGAGCCTTTCATCTCCCTGGTGTTGACAAGAGTGGACTGGAGGCTTGTGGAGGAGCAGCCCAACTTGTTTGGCTGGAGAAAATGTTTGTAAAGCAATGGCTGCTCCGTTGTGCTCTTAGAAAAACAGGACATAATTTAGCACCCCCTTCTCCTGTGGAGTTTTGGAGGGGCACAGATGACTGCTGAAGCTGGACGTGTTATGATTCCTTGGGGAGGGATGGGTGGTGTCGCTTGGACGAAGCTTGGGAACCTAACGCTGCTCGCTGTGGAGCACCACCTGGTCCCAGGTGCGTGTTGGGCCGGCAAAGGCAGGTCTGGTTCGTGGGTGAGGGAAGGACCTGTGAGCTGGGCTGGAAAGCTGGGGCTCTCTGTCTGAGGTGGGGAGAGATACCCGGTGCAGCTGGTGTGGGAGGTGTTGGCTTGTGTAGTCTGACAAGAACTCGGGTGTTGGACACGCTTTGGCTCCATCTTACCTGCTGTGGACCAGCCCTTGGAAACGTGAAGATCTCAGCGGTTTCCTTGGCTTGCTGGTGGGGAGAAGGATGGAGTGGAGGAACGCAGCACTTGCCTGTCGCAAGGACAGTGGCGGTTGGGGCAGATGTGAGATGGGACTCTGTCCTGCCCGTGGGGGCCTTTCTGCAGACCAAAGGCCATCTCAGTGAGAGAGGCCCCCACGCGACAGTGTCTTATGGCTCTCTCCTGTGCAGCAGCCGGCCTTTCCCTGGCCACCAACTCCACGGTGAATGCAGAAAGCAGCGACGATGATGACTCCTCGTCAGAAGAGGAGACACCAGCTGGGAAAGGGGCAGCTACGGTAAGGCGATTCCTCTCTTGGCTTTGAAGGCTGACAGTACTTGCAAGCCAAGACTGTCCCAGGCTCGTTGGCATGTGTAGAATTGTGGGCTGGGGTGGAATTCATGTTTAAATTACCCTCCTCTTCTGGCATAAGCCTTCTCTTGTGTATCTGCCCCCCAAGTGCTTCCCTAAAGAGCTCTATGGTTTGCCAGGCTGCCTGGTTGCAGTTTAAGGTACGTCGTGTCCAATTTAGCCCCTCATCTGTCTATAGGCTTCTAATTTCTTTTGTTTCCTGTAGGTGACACCAACCGTAGTGGGTGGCAAAGCTGCCAACTCCCTGCACTCTCCTAACAAAGCCACTGCCCCAGCAGGCAAAGGGGCAGCGCTCTCTGCTCAGAACAGAACTGTGCTCTCAAATAAGCAGCAGCCCAATGCGCCAGCGGCATCTGCAGCCCTGGCCAAGGCTGGGCAGAAACTGCCCAGTCCTAGGAAACCTGACCATGCCACAACAGCTACGGCCAAAGTAGGTCAAAGCAAAGCACCAGTAAAGACCAAAGCGCCGGAGAGCTCCAGCAGCAGCGGCTCCTCATCAGAGAGTGAGGAGGAAAATAAGACACCACCTACGAAGGCCCCAGCCCCCAAAGCAGGTGAGGAGCCTGCGGAGTGTGGTAAATGTGTGTGTGCTCCAGCTCTGCTGTGGATCCGGTCCGAGCCCTGCCTTCAACCCGCTCCTTTCAGCTCCCTCGCTGGAAAGCTCAGAGCGATGCTTTTTCCTTGGGGAGCCTGCAAGAATACTGCAAAGCAGCCAGCTCCAGAGCTCTGTGGGATGAATCCAGCATGCTCGCTCCCATTTCAGGCAGCAGATTCTGTGCCGTTATGTCTGTCTGGCAGCACCCAGCTCCTCAGGGTTGGAGATAAGTGTGGTATATGTGGAGGAGATGCAGTACTAATGCTGCAGATGCTTCCAGCTTTTTGGAGAGGCACTGCACCATCTTCTCTTTATTCCTAGTTGCAAAGTGATTAGTTTTGAGTTTCGAAGACTTTAGGGAAATCTTTTACTGCTTTGAAGTGTGCGTGTTGGAAGGGAATAGAAGGTAGAAGCTCTCAAGACAGCTCTTTTCCAGGGGAGATCCTGCCAGGCTGGGTGCCCTGGTGGGGAGCTCTGTTTGGCTGGGAAGCTCCCCACAGGGTCAAAGGGTGGCCAGGAAGGATTTCCCGTCTCTGCCTGCACTCGGGGCAGTGGTGTTTGTGGGCCAGCATTGGTCTGAAGAAGCTGTTCCCAGCAGGCCACTGGTGCTCTCAGCAGGGCCAGGCCCTCATCCCTGCAAATCCCCTTAGCTATCTCTCCGGCTTGTTTTGTTTTGCTGACTTCAAAAGCAGCATTGGCATTGCACTCTGGGAGCCCTGAGACGGCAGCAGCTGTGACAGCTCCTTGCTTGTGTTTCAGAGCCGAAGCAGGCAGCTGGGGCCACTGAGAGCAGCAGTGAGGAATCTAGTGATGAGACATCCTCTGAGGAGGAGCTTGCACCTCCAGCGGTCCAGGTAACCTCTGCAGCCCAGTGTCCTTGTCTCTAGGAAATCCCTGCCCTTCCCTTGAAGGAGAGAGGAAATGCTGCAGTGCTCTAATCTAACACCCCCTTCCCTGGGTGTGTGGGATCCCCAAACTACACAGGAACAAGCTGTGTGGCTGAGAGCCCCACTAATCCCTGGCAGCATCAACCATTCCATCCCAGTTCCTCTTAGTGTCTGAAGCTGACGGAGATCCTTGTATCTGTGGGAGGTGATTGGTGTAAAACTCCACAGATGTAGTCAGGCAGTCCGTGGAGACAGCGGCTTGCTTCAGATAATCCACAGCCTGTGAGGCTGAACAAGCTTCTCCTGCTCAAAGTTAATGAGGTGGCCTTCTTGAAAACAGATTCCATCCTGTTACAGCTCTCAACTGGTTTCTTCTCAGGTGTTAACCTGATTCTGCTGTTCCCTTTTGTTCCTCCTGTTCACAGTCAAAGCCAGGGGTGAAGATGGCGCAGGTTAACAGTGCGGCACTGGTCAAAAGCACGCCAGCCACTGCCGTGTCCCTTCAGAAGAACACAGGGAGGCGAACGGCCCTGCCACCCAGCCAGGCCAAACCCGCACCCACAATGGTGCCAGCAGCTGCAAAGCCCGGTGACACATCAGAGAGCAGCGACTCATCAGACAGCGAAGATGAGGAACCTCCATCAGTAACCCAAGTACGTCTGCCTGAGACTCCATCTCCTCGCCATCTCGTCAGAGATAGGAGCTGCAGGGAAAAGAGAACATGCATGTATATGCATGTGGTGTGCAGCCAAGTCGTATTGGGGGTGGAAGGAAAGAGGCATGGGGTGCTCAAAGGCACCTCAGTGGCTTTGCTCTGAGCGTTAATCAAGCCATTGTGCCTTTCTTAACAAAATAATCCATCAGTACTTTTAAATAAAAAACCCCAGCAATTATTTTCCCACCTGAAGAGACAAATTGTTGAAGTTGGATTTGCCCCTCAGCTATAAATTGCAATAAACGGTGCCTAATTTGTGAAGCTGTGGTGCAGCTTTGCCTCCCCACTGCGGAGAGCACGCAGTGTGGCAGAGTACCTCACTGGAGGGGACTGGTGGTACCAGCGGGCTGATGAAGACCGTCTGGTCTTGCTTTCTCACTTCGGGAGCCCGTGCCCACGAAGCGAGATGAAAGGATGCCTCGTGTCCCACCAGCTGCTAATCCTCCTCCAGCATTTGCCTTTCCCGGAGGGCTCTGGAATCTCTTCCCTTGATCACAGTCTGAGCAAGTGAGTTATGCTGCTGTGGGGTTTGCCTTGTTTCACACTGTTCTTGTCTTGTCCAGACAAAGCCACCTTCAAAATCCTCCCAGGCCACCCCAGCCCCGGTGAAACCTCCACCAGCAGCATCGCTCTCTGGCAAAGCAGCTCCAGCAAAAACACTTCCACTGTCCCAAGGGAAGGCAGCACCAAAGCCAGCTGTGCCAAAGCAGGCCAAAACCACACTGGGAAGCGCTGTCGCTCCCACAAAGCCTGCTGAAAGTACGAAGCCAGCAGAGAGCTCTGAATCCTCAGGCAGTGAAGAGGAGGATCCCCCTGTGGCGATCAGCCAGAAGGTGGGTGATACCATGTTCAGCTCCTTACCAAGGAGTGGGGTACACATGACAATTGTTTAGCCTTTAAATGCTGCTACTGATCTTGAAACACCAGTGCTGTCTAATCTGTTGTAGCTCAGTCCCTCAGAGGAGGAAAGTTTTCTTTCTACTTGGAAACAAGCGTAGCCTTACTCTTTTCCCCCAGCAATACCAGAGGAGAGGGGGTGTAACCTGTTTGATACCAACTGTGTCACTCATTCCTTGCCCCTCTGGAGTGGGCCTTGCGTGCAGAGTCACAGGTAGCTCGGTCTTGGCTCTCCTGTGAGGGCTTGAGAGAAAGACCATGAACTCAGGCTGGACTCAGACTTAGGTGGCTGAACTCCTTCCTGAGAGCATCCTGGAGACCTTCTGCATTGACTCCCAGCGGCAGAGCACTTCAGAAGGTGCCCTGTAAGCAGTGTTTTGGAAGTGGCAGCTGTTATTTGCAAGGGAGGAAGCCGGGGGCAGAGCCTCACGTGTCCTCTCAAGGAGGTTTTGTCAACGCGTCCTTTCACTGGTGACAGGCAGGAGCCGGAGAGGCTCTGCATTTTTGTCTTTATAGCCTTGGTCTGCTAAGGTGGGTGGAGGGGGACGCATCTCACAGTTGTCTCTGTGCTGCTCTCTTCCTGCGTAACTGTTTGTGAAGATTCAGCTCTGGGAGGAAGAGGAGCAGCTATTATGATAGCTGTGCCGTGGGGTCCCGCTGTGAAAGTATGAAGACTTGTCCATTCTAGCAGGGCTGTAGGTGAAGGACACGCTGGGGTTGGTTTGCTCCCCGAGTGCTCATTTGGAGCTGGCAGCAACAGGTAGCCGGCTATTAAAGCACTTCAGCATCTTCCCTCTTCAAACTGGTGATTACCCTCAACAGCCACAGTCTGCAAGGAAGAGCTTGTCATCGAGGGGCTCTATTTTTGCCAAACAGGCTGTTTCTTCCTGTGTTAGTAGCCTACAGGCAGAGACCACGAGTGAAGCCTTAAGATAAACCATTAGGCTTAGCTGTGTCCACAGTCCTGTCCTCCCAGTCAAATTCTTCATAGCTCATCCTCGCCATCTGCTACTTGGGCATATGCTAACCACTGACTTACTGTATCCTGCAACTTCCTCTGGCTTCTGTGCAAGTTCCAAACAGATACAGAGCGTTGGAAGCTGCCTCATCTTTCCCTGTGGGGGTGGATTAGCACAATTAAAATGAACATCATGCCTAAATTGAACTGCTTAATTGGTATGTTTACCCCTGAAGACTCAGGAATATATAGTCAAAGAAGTTGACAAGGTGTTTGCATATTTTGGGGGGGAAGGATGGTGATGGGGGACAGTCTGAATTGACTTTAAAGATGCTGCGAGCTGCTTTTCTTTTGGACCTGCTAATTCTGCACTCCTTCCTCTTTCCTGGACGATTTGAGCCAAGGCTGGTGCTTGAGCCCTCTGTGGGCAGGCTTCTCCTCCTGTTTACCAGGGCTGTGAGCTGCACGTGCAGCTGTGTGTTGGGGACCTGCATCTTCCCTGAGCATCCCAGGAAAAACTGTGCAGCCTGCGCTGGTAAAAGTTGTGCTGCAAGTTTTTATCTTGGCCAAATCTCCCAAGAGATGAGGGGTCTCCCTCCCTGAACCCTATCCCCACTCCCGTGCAGGTGACAGTCCCTTGGCAGTGGCGTGAGGCCGCTGAGAGTTCTGGTCCCAGTCCGCTGGCGGTGCCTCCGCAGGGTGTGATGGTTCGGCGCACGTGGCGGGGTGTTGTCTCCCTCTCCTGTCGTGCAGCGCTGCCTGATGCCAGGGGGCCCAGCGCAGCGGCAGGTGGGCTGTGCGGGAGCTAACTCACCACACTCGTACGGCGCTGCAGGCAGCTCCTAGTTTGGGGGCTGGAGAAGGAGCAGGAAAAATGATTTCCTCTTGAATTATCTTCCTCCTCTCAATTTCTTTAGTACCTGTGACTGTTGTGAGAAGCTCTGCCTGTGTTGCCCTGCTCCCTGGGTGTCACTCAGCCACGCTGCTGGCCTGATCCCACCTGGGGCCACGCCATAGGACATGGCAGCTGTCAGCCATCTGGCAGTGACTGAGATGAGGTAGATGGGGGGACCTTGGCCTCCTCCCAGGAAGATCTAAGGAATCCTGAGGCTATGTGAAGCTCAGGGTTGTTTCTCCGTGGATGCTATTATGTTCTTTCTGTGTCAAGATGCCTCTGCACGGCAGCTCCCTTGTTGCTTAAAATGAGGCAGCCCTTGTGCCATGCATCCAGGTATGGGGAGAAACCACTCCGGTTGCTTCGAAAGTCTTAAAAGTGAGCGAGTGGGGTCTGATCTTGGTAGACTCTTCCCTTGCACAACAATACTTGGGACGAGAGGGAGAAAAGACAGTGTGTTCCAGTAGAGCGTGTGAATTCTTGTGGCTGCTTCAAGTGTTCTCTCTCTTCAGCACTGCAAGTCTGGCCTCTCTCCTGGAGAGAGTGACTCACTGGTACCAAAACAAAACAGACAAGCGAGGTTTACAATCCCCCGCTCCCTGAGTGCTGGTAGAGGTTTCTGTTTCTCGAAGCAGAGTCAAAATGTGCTTGGCTTGTTCAGAGAGCTGTTCTGCCATGGGATAAACATGCAGATGCTGTTGTCTGTTTAGTGTTTGGCTTAGAGCTGATAAACACTGCCCCAGTGGCAGCCCTCGGTGAGGCCATGCCAGGAAGCATGGTAAGATCTGTCTTCCCGGGAGGCTGCTACGCTGGTGCTCCCAGCTGCTGGCCAGGAGCAGCCCCTGGGTGAGCCAGCGCTGCTGAAGTCCTGGTCCTCTGCCATGGACTGAGAGGCTATCACAGCGTGGGCAGCATGGCAGGGCTGGGAGAGGGGCTGGCAGGGACAGTGTAGCCGCACAGGAGGCTGTCTCACCTTCTTGTGGGGGGCCCAGAGATGGAGTGCTGCAGCAAGGTGCCGTCACGTGTGGGTTGGATGGGGTCTGCCCGCCCTGGCAGGCGTGATGTACTCTGGCAGAGCAGCCCGGAGATGAGCCATGAGTGGAGTAAACTGAGTGGGTGCAGAGCACTGCGAGCCTGGAGAATATCTGCAGGTGGTGAAGGTACCAGATCTCTTGACAAGCACTCGCTCTGCCACTGCCACTTCAGCAGTGGGCAGGAGGGCTGTCTGCAGCCCTCAGCCCAAGCCCGCAGAGGGGCTGGGAAGAGATCATCTCATGGGGCAGTTGGGTATCTGGTGCTGCCATAACTGTGGCTTCCCAGTGCTGACACACCAGTTGCTTGCAGCCTGTCCTGGGACAGCAGGGTGTTGGTGGGTGGTGTAGAAAGGCACAGCCCAAGTGAGTTGCAGGGGGTTTTTTGTTGTCTGGAGGTTTCCAAATTCTCCCTCTGCCTGCTCTCTGTGTTCCCAAGTGGCTGTGTCAGCTCTGTGTCTGTGCTGAGCTCTCCAGCAGCTTCAGAATGTTGCTGCTCTGATACTGTCTCTGACTCTTGCAAGTGATTTGGCAAAAGGCTTCCCACCTGCTACTGATTCCCCGGGCTGGGGGGTGCTCATGTTTAAATGAGAGGCTTCCCTGGAACGGGGGTCTTGGGGCTGTGGTGCTGCTTCTGCCCTGAGGCTTCTGTCCAGCCGCCCTCTCAGTCTTGGTAAGGAACTGCTGTTTTGAGCGCTGTTAGCTCTGCGTGCCCATGCAGTAAAACACGCTTGGGCTTCCTGGCACAAGCCTGTTGCTAAATGCAGTGGTGTATGTCTTCAGCAGCTCAGTCCAGGCAGCAAGTGAAGCCCCTTCCAACCTTGACATGCCAAGAATGGAGTGAGTGTTGGTAACAGCTGTGTTAGGATAAAACAAAACCCAGCTTAAGCTGAAACTGCACTTTAAAATTCCTAAACAGCACCTGTACTAACACCATGTTCCTGGGCCTGTGTTTCTTTTTTGTTAAGAGGTTGACAGAACAGCCTGGGCGTGTTCCCAGCCTGAGCCAGGCTGCTAAAGCTGGGCCGCCTGAAAAAGCAGCGGAAAGCACCTTGAAGAGCCAGGTCTCAGAAAGTGAGAGCAGTGACTCATCTGACAGTGAAGAGGAGTCCCCAGCGGCACAGACGCAGCCTTCCCAAGCTGGTGAGTCTCCTGGTAGTACCCGGGATCCCTCACCTGCATTCTCATGGGTTCCTGCACCTGGAACAGCAGCTCCTGCTCTGGATGACCGCAGAGAGCAGCTCTCTCATAGTGACAATCTCTTAAGCTTTGCCTGCAGTGAAAACCAATGCTGTGCCCCAGCCAACAAATGTGAAGACACCGGCTCTGGTACCAACGCCAGTCCCTCCACCTGTGGACAGCAGCGATGATTCCAGTGAGGAGTCAGATTCAGAGGAGGAAATAGTCCCACCTTCTCAGGTGAGGAGCCACTGACCTGCTCTGTGCAGATGCTGTTGGTCCTGCATGCTCAGGAGATCTTGGAGCTTGTGAAGTGGTAGTTGGGTGGGTGAGGAATGATGCAGAGAAGAGCCCTCCAGTTGGCTGGATCAGTTTTTCTTGGCAGCATCCCTGAGTCTCACTGATCCCAGATCTGGGTGCACATCTTGGCCGCAGCAAGCTCGCAGCATGTGGGAGCAGTGGAGGGTGTGAATGTTTTGGCAGGAACAGGAGTAGACACATGACGGAGCTCCCCTGGGGCCCTGTCCCCTTTGTCCTGCTCCAGGAAGTTAGGCTGAAAAAGCAGCCAAATCCTTGCAGCAGGGTTTTTCCATGGGCTGGGTAGCTCCAAGGCAATGTGCCCCTGGTTCCTCCAAAATGCCTGGGTGTGGGATGCAGTTGGAGCTCTCCGGACAGTCCTGGCAGGGTGGAAGGATCTGCGCTGAAGGGTGGTACTGTGGTACTGCTGCCTTTCATCTGGAGGAGCTAAACCTGCACCTAGGAGAAGGAAAGTGACCCCAAATCTGTGCTGAGGGCTCTGCTGAGTGTCCTGGAGCCCAACTCAGCTCTCTCTCAAGTCTCTTCCATGTCACATCTCTTTGTGTCTCCATGCCAGTCCCGCAGGGCCATGGCTGAGCTCGCTGGGGCCTGAGCTGCCTTAGTGTGAAGCTGCCTTGGGTGTCTCTGCACCTCTGCTGCAGTTTGAGCCCAAGAAAGAAACCACATGAAGAAGCATTGGCTGAGGAGTGTGTCTACTGTTTCATTCCTTTGTGGTGTGGCTTGGCTGGTGTTCTGAGCCCAGGACTTAGTGGCCAAATGTGCTTCTTGCTCCACGCATACACGTCCCCTGTCTGGCCGGCCCCTTGCTGTGAGAAGGGGATTATGTGCACGCAAGGAAACCCTTCCCCGTGTTGGCCTGATGCTGTGGCCGGTGGAGAGGCTGTCTCCTGCAGCTGGTGGGCAGCCCGCCAGCCTGAGCAGTCCTCGGTTAGAGCGTGTTTATAGTACCAAGGCTGTGTAAAATAATGTGGTTGCTCACGTCGGGTTGGCGGCTCTCTGCACGGCGGAGCGTTGCCTTCCTTTCTGAAGGCCAGATGTTGTGCGAGGGAAATGTCAGCCCACAAAGGCCCAGCTTGTCAGAGGTCTGGAGAGGGAGCGCTGCTCACGTAGTCTCCCTCAGAGCACAAACCAGGAGGCTGAGTGCTCCGTCGTCGCTCCCTCCTCTGCTGGCATTTGTGTCTTGGACCTGATGTCAGTGTGGGGCTCTTCTATTTTTAATCCCTCTTACATACAGCTTGATGGGAGGTTTCAAATGGGAGGCAACAATTGCTTCTTGTTAATTTGCTCTCTAATCTGTGTCATGCTTGTGGACCTGAAGGCAGATTTGCCACGTGGTCAGTGTCTTTATCTCTGTCCCCAGTTAAGTCTTGATGTGTGATTTTTTTTTTTTTTTTTTTTTTTTTTTTTTTTGTGGGTGTGGGGGGGTGGGGGGGTGCCCTA
>NW_010415980.1:13115-20340 GCF_000710305.1 Buceros rhinoceros silvestris | reverse complement strand
TTTTTTTTTTTTTTTTTTTGTGTGTGTGTGTAGGCGATGTGCTGGAGTCCAAGTGCCCACTTTGAAAAGCAGGGTGATCAGCTGCAGTCTTGCTGATGCTGCAGTGCGTAGGGATCTCGCAGCCTGCAGGAACAGCACATCCTGCCTGCCTGCAGGATGGTGCCTTTGGGGCGCTGAGCTAATGCTTTAGGCACTCCTGGTGTGCTGGTTCTTACTGCTCCCCTCCTGGCTGTGCCAGAGGCACTGCTCAGAGGCTCGTAGGGGGCAGAGCTGGCCTGTAAAGGGGAAAAAAAAAGAATCTTGGTGCTGTGCTAAAAGTGATGGAAGGGTTCAGGAGTCAGTGGTGCATTGTTGTATGCCCCTGTCTCTCTTCCCTCCAAGTTTTGCTCTGTCCTGATTTTCTTTCTCATCTATTTTAGAGTGTGTCCCAGCAGAACGTCAAAGCAACCAAGGCTTCGAGTACAGTGGTGGCCAAGGCTAATGCCACACTGTCTCCAGGGAAGGGGGTAAAAGCACCCACTGTCCCTCCAGTGAGCAGAGTGTCCAAGAGCTTGAGCAGCAATTCCTCGGAGCAGGATGTGCTGGCAGGAGAGGTAATGACAGAGGAGCTTTCCTGGGGAGAGGGGGCAGATGGGTCTGCTGGAGTTTGAGGCTGGTGCTGTGTCTTCAGCTGAGGGAGGGTCTTTGTGGAAGGGGTGAGAGGGGGCTGCTCTATTTTAACCATTGTTACTGCACCTTAAGATGAGGCAGATGAGCAGAGGGTAGCCCTGGTACCTTTGCTGTTCCTGCCTCCCAGCTGGCTGCCTGGTTTCTTCCTCAAGCAGTGCCTTGTGCGGTCAGGGGTTGTCTGTGGCCACAGCTGCCTGCTTCCTCTGTGGGCCAGGGGAGATGTGCCCTGCACGAGAGATTCTTGGGCTAACCTTGACACAAACTGGACCACTACAGCTGAGGAAGGATCAAGGTGGTCCAAGCCCGTCTGCTCTGGACTACTCCTTATGGGCACGAGCAGTTATTCCTCCTTCCAGATGCATTTCATTTTCCTCTCCTCAGGCCCCCGCTCCTCCTTGCCTAAAGCCAACGGTTCCCGTGGGAAAAGTTCCTCCAGCCAGCACTGCCGCACCGCAGGCCCCTTCGCTCCCAGGAAATTCCCCTGCCAAGTCGAGGAAGCCAGGGCTGCAGCCGGCACAGGACACCCGGCTGAGCCAGGCTGTGCTGCCCACCCAGGCAGAGGAGAGCTCGGACAGCAGCAGTTCCTCAGACAGCGATGAGGAGGAGACCCCCAAGCAGCCCCCCAAAGCTGGTCAGTTCTCCTAAGATGATGCTCTGAGTGCTGGTGGCTGGGCCAGGGTTGGGACAGCATTTTGTTACCCCATGGGATGTGTTTCACCTTCCATACTGGTTGGAGAGGCGGTTCCTCCTCCTCAGCTTGGCAGAGCACTCCCTTTTCTTTGGAGGCAGAAGGCCTTTTGGTGGCAGAAACTGCTGAATAGGTGAGCTCAGCCCCAGGCAGCGGTGGTGGGTTTAATGGGATGAACTCTGCTCCTCCAGCAGGCTCGCTGCAGAAACCAGGAGGGACCCAGCCAGCCCACAGCTCCTCCTCGGACTCCAGTGAGGAGGAGGAGGCAACATCGCAGGTATGGTGTCTGAGCAGGTTGGGATCCCTTCAGGTCTTGTAGCTGGCTCCTAAGTAGGACAGAGAGAGGACTGAATTCTCAGCCATAACAAACAGGGTGCTGGGTGGGTTTGCCAGCACAAAAGGAGACGCTCCCTGGTGGTGCCGTGCTGTGAGCAGGACCTTTTGGTGGGGACAGAGAGAAGCTTTTGAACCTGGAATCCTTGCCCAGGTGGCCAGGCCTTGGGTCCAGGGCTTATGGTGCCTTCCCCAGGGCACAAGATTGAAGTAGCAGTGCCTTGCAAGGGTTAAACCAGGAGACCTGGTGCACAATGCCAATAGCAGGATTTTTCTTTTTCACCACTTTTATTTGTAATTTAACTCATGTCCAAGACATTAAATTCCCGCTGTAACGTGCAGGGCGTGCGGCACATCTGCAGCGCATTAGCCGTGCGTGGGTGCATGCTCACGGCCAGGGGCCTCCCCCCAGCCTGCTGTACTGGGCGAGAACAAAGAGCAGAACCTCTCACCATCGGCTCTGGTTGCTCTTGGCTCAGGTGGTGTCTGTCAGCGCCGGCCCCTGGCCCGGCAGCCAGCAGGGCTGGCCAAGTGATGCCAAAGGTGGGCCCTGCACTCGGGGTGTGGGGGCAACAGCAGCAGAGGCAGATGTGTGCGTCTGCTGTGACCCCTCAGAGTGTCTGTGCTGTTTCAGTCCCTCCTCACAGGCTATCAGGGCCCCTCCAGGCCTCCAGCAGCACCTCAGGCACCAAAGACGGTTCCCCCCCAGCCTGCAGGCAAAGCAGGGCCGGGGAAAGCAGCCATGGCTGCTGCGAACTCCTTCCCCAAACCATCCGTGAATGCAGCCCCAGCCGACAGCGACAGCAGCAACTCCGACACGGACGTAGACCAGGTGGCTGCAAACCCCACAGCAGGTGGGTCTCGGGAATCTGCTTGGCCAGGGAGCAAAGCTGTGCGGGCGGGAGGGACCCTGTCCCCTGCGTGTCTCACCACAGAGCCCAGGACTGTGGAGCGCTGCTGCCGTCTGCTGGCTTCCCCCGGCCACGACACAGCTGTGGGCCTTCCCCTCTTGCAGGTTCTGCTCTAACTGCAATAATTAATGCAATTAATGGGAGCGGGAAGGGCTCTCCCTGAAGCTGGTGCACACTGCAGTGGTGTGCTATGGTAGTGATGGCTTCTACAGGAGGTTTCAGCACTGGCTGGGGAACATCTACTCTGCAGTGCTGGTAGTCAGGCCTTACCTTGGTCTTTCTGGGCTCTGTAGCACGACTGGAGGGCAGAGGAGGGGAAGCAAGTGGGAGACCGATGGAGAAATGAAATGTCCTGCCATTTCCCTGCTTTGCTGGCAGATTAAAACTTGGAGCTGAAATCTGCTTCTGCTCTGGTGTGACCCTGGTGCCTTCAGATGAGCTCTGGAGGCTCAAATGGATCGTTGGCCTCTTGGGCCCATTGTGAGGTTGTGCAAAAGGCTGTTGAGGAGGTCAGAACTACATACAGGCCTTCAAGAAGCCCTGGGTGCTGAGGAATAGGCCTCTGGAGGTGGTTAAACATGGTGGTGTGGTACCCCCTCCATCTTGGGCAGCCCCTACCTGCTAGGGGTGGTGTCCTGCTCTATCTGCACTTATCTGTCTTTTGCTACAGTGTCCCCTAGTCAAATCGCCAAAGACATGGCTGTTGTGACCCGCTTCCCTCAGCTCATACTTGATCCTGGGCTGGGGCATCTTTGTCTGCTGTGGTTTTGATTTTGGGAGGAGAACTCGATGCTCCTTTTCAAATGCTTATTTCCATCCTCTAGTAACTCTGTGGTCTATGTAGTGAACTCTCCCTGAGTCATCTCTCTTGTCTCTGTTTCTGCAGAAAACAACCCCCCTCCAGGGCAGGAAGCCACAGGAGCCCCCAACAAAGAGAAAGTGGCAGGAAAAACAGAGCCAGATCATGCCAGCCTCAAACCGTCCCCACTCAAGAAAGCCCTGGCTGTGAAGGAGAACGATGTTGGGGGAAAAGGGCCGCAAGCGACCCCGGCGTCACACGCGCTATTCTCCATCCCGGCATCAGAGGAGTCAAGCTCGGGGAGCGAAACTGAGGTCACCACTGCTGCCAAAGTTCCCGCAGTGCAAACAGTGGAAGGGTTGGAAGGGAAGAAAAAGAAAAAAAAGGAGAAAAAAGAAAAGAAGGAAAAGAAGAAACCTTCCTCCGCGGCCGACAAGGCTGTGAAAACACCTAAGAGCAAAGACAAAGAGAACAAGAAGCAGAAAACATCTCAGAAGCGGAAACTACCAGCAGAGGATGGGGCTGTTGGGCAGCCCAAGGAGAAGAAGCAGAAAGGACAAGTTAACGAAGAAGTACCCAAAAAGAAAAGGAAGAAAGCAGCGGGTGACCTGGAGAAGCTGCCAGGTGGCAAGGAAAAGAAAAAATCTGCTAAAAGTACGTATCCCTCACTCGGGGCTGCATCTGCGATGGGTGGTGCATGGCCTTGTAGGTAGCACCCGCGTTCCCTATTCGCTTCCTGCTTGGCTCCTTCCCTCTTGGCCCACCCAAAGCCAGTGCCCGGTTTTTAACACCCGCTTCAGGTTTTTCTGCTGAGACAGCACCAGGTCCTGGGCTCTCCTGCCCCTCTGTCCTGCATCCAGCAGGAACTGCGTTAATACTCACGCTGATCCTTGCTGCTTGCAGAGCAAGCTGGTGTCCCCAGGCATCTTCTGTGGCCTGACTTGTCCCTCCAGGGCTCTTTCCTGAACTTTTTCCTGGCTGGCAGCAGCTGTCTAGCTACGGGCTGGCAAAGGGTTGAGGTGAGTCTGCACTGAACCCCTGAGGCCTCTTTGCTCCCCCGACAGGGTCTGCAGCCTGTGCTGGGCTTGGGGGAGTTCTCGTGAGTTCTCCGCTCACCCAGCAAGCTGCCCCGGCTCTTCTGTGGCAAACGCAGCCAGAGCAGAGCTGAGGTGAGGCACGGCTGGGGATGGCAGGCAGAAGGTCCCTGACACGCTGTGGGCTTGGCAGAGGAAGCCCAGAGTTCACACATGAAGGGCTTTGTGTTAGAGCTTCCTGACCATGGCCCCTTGCTGCCAGCCTCTCTGAGGTCAAACTCGATATCTGCATCGTCACCTGCCGTGTCACCTTCCCCGTGGCGTGGCAGTGCCCCTTCCTGACCCTGTCTGTGCTGCAACATGGCAAGCAGCTCATTCAGAGATTGGATTCAGGACTGTTACTGCTTTCAGACCCCTGGAGAAGGAGGAGGATGGTACCTGCCCCCTGCTCCTTGCTCCTGATTACGAGTCTTTCCTGCCTCTCTTGTCTGCTCGCCTTTCTAACGCTGTTGGCATTCCTAACACAAAGGCAGTGGTTTCTTTCCCTTGCATTTACAAATTGGAGCTGGTTCTGTGCTGGATCTTGTGGGCAAGGGAGGTGGAATGGATGGGCCAGATCTGCTGGGGTTTCTGTTCCTCAGAGAAGCAGCCTTTCAGTTTGGAGGAGACTGGCTTGTCTGTCAGCCCTTGTGTAGGTGAGCTGGAGCCTCTTGGAGCAGTGGCCTTGTAGCAGGGCTCTGCTGTTCTGGAAAACTTGCTCAGGTTCAGATGTGATCAAAAACTTCATGCAGGTGCTCCTGCCACTCTGTGCTCCATCTCAGAGGCCACACAGTCCCTCTCTTGGTTGACTTTTCTTTCCCTCTCCCAGAAAAAAGGACTGGAAAAGAAAAGAAGAGGAGGAAAAAGGTGTCTTCAGAAGGGGAACCTGTAGCAGATGGCTCTGCTGAGGTTCACAAGAAGAAAAAGAAGGTATGTGCAAGACCCTGGGCTGAGCTACCATGGGGAGAGCTGTTTTGAATTGCGGTTGTGATGTTCATCTCTGCAGCACGCCAGGCTGGAGAGGGAGAGAGCTGTGTCCCAGCCTTGCCAGCAGAGCAGGGGAGGCTGCAGCTAATTGTGGCTGGTTTTGAGACTCCCTGACCTTTGGTTGGAGTTGGGGTGGCTCGAAGAGGGGCTTGTTCCTGTGTCGCTCCCCCAGGAGAGATCCTTTTCCCTGGAAGGATCAAACACAGGGGCCCTTTTGGTGGCAGAGAACCTGCCCAAGTAGTAAATGCTCTTCTTCAGCTGTCTGTTCATCTAGTTTTCAGCAGAAACGAGCTCCTGGGGGCTGGGCAGGCTGCTGCATCCCATCCCAAGGGCTAGGAAGGGTGGCGGAGAGAGACCATAGGAAGTTCCTTGCGATGGGTATGGCCCTGTAGAGATAGCAGCCAAGAAGCCTTTGTGGCTTTGCTGGGTCCTTCATGTCTGTGGTGCAGATGATGATACTGATTGAATTTTCACCCTTTTTCTTTTTAGAAGAAGAAAACAGTTGAACCTGAAGGATTGTGAGAAGGTACATGGCCTGTGGGGACTGTCAGTTGGTACCTCTGAACGGCGGTAACCTTGGCCAAGCTCAGTACTCCTGGGCCCATCTCGGGAAGACAGTGTGCCCTCTAAACGCTCCCTGAGTCCACCTGGCCTTAGGGTAGAGAGGGCCAGGGAGTGGAGCGGTGCAAGGCCAGTCCCGCAGCAGTGTGCTGGCTCCTCTGGATGTGTTCACCTCAACTCTTTAGCTGCTGCGAACTGGATGTCCAGCCCGGATGCTGATGTCAGCAGAGCTAAGCGGCCTCTGGCAGTGTCGGTCTGTCTCTGCTGACCGCAGGGAGCTTGGAAAAATAAATGTGGATGAGGTGGTGATGCTGTAACCACCTGGAAGTGGACCAGATGACTCTGCCCTGGCTCTGCTCGGCTGTAAGGCTGTTCTTCTCCCCACCCCTAACTCTTTTAACTCCTCTCCCCAAAGGTACCGCATCCCTGTGATTAAGGATTTATGGGTGAAGATCAAACGGAAGAGAGAAGGAAGCTCATCGAGAGAATTCCGACTTTTTTTTTTTAAATAATTTATAACTTCTTTTAACTGTGACTTTTAGAGCAGAGCAGTGTAACTTTCTGCCTCCTCCTGCCCTGTTGGGGCCCAGAGACGTGTGCTCGTCCCCACTCCGGACGGCTGGACTGTTGCGCAGGAGCTGAGCTGAAGGAGGCAGGTTGGCCAGCGAAGAGCCAGCTAGCATAAACTGCTTTCCTCCTTGTTGGCACCCAGCCCTCTCTTTCTCATTATAGAGCTATATTTTTAAGAGAAACTTTTACCTTTTGGGTTTTTCTCCTTCCCCTTTCTGCGATTGGTGGTGTCAGTCCTTTTGCTACTACGGAAGAGAGCTCGTGGGTTTACTTTTTATTCTTATTAACACTGACGGTGGTGATTATTCTGTCCCTGGAGTTGCACTGAGCGGCTGCGTCCAGCAGCTGTTCTCGGCCAAGGCGGCATCATTTTTTTTGTGAGATTTTTTTAATGGAATTCAGAATAAAAAAAGAACGGTCAGAGTTTGCTTCAGCTGCTTCCAAGGGGAGGGAGGTGACGGGGGCCAGGGAGGCAGGACAGGTACTGGGGGCCGGCTCGGGGCAGGGCTTCTGCCTGGTCTGTTGCTTTGCTCCCAGCCCTGGGGTTCGGGGTGGGGGGGGCGGGGAGGAAAAGAGAGACAGGATCCCCTCTCACTACTCCCTGGCTCCAGGCTCTGAGGCAGGGCCGCGCTCT
>NW_010415980.1:12437-13085 GCF_000710305.1 Buceros rhinoceros silvestris | reverse complement strand
TTCTGTTGCTTTGCTCCCAGCCCTGGGGTTCGGGGTGGGGGGGGCGGGGAGGAAAAGAGAGACAGGATCCCCTCTCACTCCTCCCTGGCTCCAGGCTCTGAGGCAGGGCAGAGCTCTTGCTGCTCTCCTCTTCTCCCCCCAAGCTGCAACTCACCTAAAGGTGACTTCAGCCTCTGGGGCCATGCAGGGGAGATTGAAGAAGTGATGAGTGGGTGAAGAGAATGGACGGTCCTGGGAGGGGGCACAGGGGTCCAAATGTCTGCAGAGATTTTTATTCCTTTTTTTTCTTGAGATTATTTATTTCTAAGCTAGGACATTGCAAGCTGTTCCCAAGCATGGCCCTGCAGGAGTTGCTTACAAGGCTTTCTTAGTGAAAAGTTTATTTGAAACAATTAGTTTGTGAGGTCACTTATAAAGGAACTATCAGATATTTGGCAAAATGCGAAGCCCTCTGCCCCTGTTACCCAATACTGTGGCAAAAGCCGAAGGTGAACATCTACCAAACTGAGCACAGTAAAACCCCTCTACTCCAGTCATCTAACAGGGCTGCAGCCTACAGGGGTCAGTGAAGAAGCTGCTGAAGGTTGTTTTGCTGCTTTTAATATTCATTCAGTGCAAGAAAGCGTTAGTGGCTGGTGCTTCAGCAGG
>NW_010415980.1:9888-12329 GCF_000710305.1 Buceros rhinoceros silvestris | reverse complement strand
GAGTGAGCTCCGCGCCTGCGCTGCCTGGGTGCCGTGGGACGCCGATTTGAAATTCTCCACCCTGCTTTACCCGCCCTCAGAGGGGACACTTGGTCTCTAGTCCTGATCCCGGTGGCAGCTTAGCCCAGGCTGATGCCCTGCAGCAGGGGAAGGGTCACAGTTGATGCTTTGAGGGGCAGGGGCACGCAGCAATGCCCGCTGTTACTCGCCTTGGGAAAGCAGTGTAAGAGCAGAAATGAAATTCAGCAAAAAATTAAAACTGTGAGCTGGGATGCTGAAGAGGGGAGAGGCATCCACTGGCATCCTCTTCTACGCAGGTGCTGGAGGGGAAAGAGGAGAGGGTCAGGAAGATGGTTCTGCTTTTGCCGTGTCTCCTTCACCACCTCTGCCTCCCCCGCAGCACTTTGCTGCTGCCCTGGCTCTTGGGGGTAGTCCTGTCTCTCCCCCAGCACCCGGGGCTCTCACCTTTCTCTGCACCCAGCTTGAGCATGTCCACCCCGGAGAAGATCATCTCCTCTGGCTCCATGGGGACAGGAGTGGTTGCTGCAGAGGGAGAGCAGGATGTGGGTGCTGGACCCCCAGGGCTGCCCCATCACTCCCACCCTGTGGGGCAGTGGGGCAGGATCTGCACCTGCCCACTGAGCTGCGGGTCTGTGGGCAAGGGGGCCTTGGGGAGAACCTCGACTGCACGCCTTGGCTCTAGCTGCAGCTACGCAAGGAGGGCTGAGGGTTTTAGGGCCCCCTCCACCCTTAACACACAGGCACCAAAGAGGGGTGCAGATGCTCTGCAGCATGGGCACCCTCCTCTCCTCCCTAATCACAAGCAAGTTGGGGGGTAGCATGCACACATGCTGCTCGTTCCTCTCCTCCTGCCCCTCCCCGGCGACCTACCGGGGCAGTCCAGCTTCTCCCGAGTGGCAGTGCCCTCAATCCTGGTGCCATTTTTGTAGGAGCACCAGCAGTAGCCCGTGGCGGCAAAGCACTGCTTGGGCAGGTAGTCGCCGTTCTCATCGCACTGCGGGCGGAAGCGGCCCGGCTGCACACCCCTGGCACTGGCCTCTGCCTGGCACTTAGTTTGCACTAGGGCAATAAAAACAAAGGGGAGACTCCGTGAGCCCCCCGCTGACCCATAGCCACTGCAGGAGCTTTTCATCCAGGAGAAGTTAAATTCGGTTTACAAGGTGACCAAGCCACACCCCGGTGACCTTTCTAAAGCTCTGGGGCTCGCTAAGGGTTGGGTGCGGTGCTCCAGCTCTTCAGACGTGGGCTCATCCCAAGTGCGACGGCCACCAACCATGGATCAAAGAGGTCCGTGACCAGTCAGGAGACAGAGGGTTCAGTTGCCTTTTGGGTTGCTTTGGGAAGCCCCACGCTGGTACCTCCTGGTGGGTGGTAGCTCCCGAAGGGCCAGTCCTGACCCCCGCCAGCTCAGCAGC
Source organism: Buceros rhinoceros silvestris (assembly GCF_000710305.1). NCBI lineage: Eukaryota > Metazoa > Chordata > Aves > Bucerotiformes > Bucerotidae > Buceros > Buceros rhinoceros. The sequence goes on along the minus strand of NW_010415980.1, from coordinate 10,893 downwards.
CCCCAGCCCTGATACCTTGCTCTGCTGGGATCGCTTTGTGCCCCTCCTCCGGCTTGGGGTTCTTGGCCATTTCGAACAGCAGCCACTTGTGCATCCAGGATTCAAAAGACTGCAACAAGGGGAACCAGCACATTAGCTGGCACAAGGTGGGGGTGCAACATGGGGCATCTGAGCCGTAAGCTCCAGCTTGGGCCAAGAAAGCATCACCAGCTTCCCTGGGGTGGGAGTAACCCAAGCCTGGCTCAAGCAGGAGTTTGTTTTTCCAGGTGGGGCCACCCCAGTCCCTCCCCAAAGCAGGTTGGTCCTGGAAGGGGAAGAGTAGGACAGTAGAAAACACTGACCTTCCAGTCTGCAGCACTCATGGTGCGCCTCAGTCTTTTCAGGTTGTCCATCATGTTGTCCTTCAGTTCTGGGAACATCTTCTTGGGGTCTGCTTGCTGCAGAGTGACCACCACGGTGAGACAGCACAAAGGAGAACAGGGCAGGGGGTGGTGAAGCTCTGCTTTTACCAGCCCGATGGACATTGCAGGAGGCCAGGAGCTCCCACCAACCTCTGAGCACCCCAAGAGATCCCCAGCCCAGTGAGCTGGGTGCAGAGGGTCCCATCACCTCCTGCAGCACAGGAGGCAGCTATGTGATCGGTGGAGGAGCAGGGGACCTTACCAGCAGCAGGTGCTTCACTTGGTCCTCAGTTTTGTTGCTGGGTGGGGGCATGTCCTTAAGAGAAAAGGCAAAGGGGCAGCGTGAGCCCGAGGGCTGGCAGGGAGCCCCGAGGGCAGCAGCCCGTGCCAGCAGCAGTGGGCATCTCTTACCAAGTCTACAGAGGGGGCAAGAGGCAGGACCCTCATGGCCAGGGGCGTGTTCACCATGGACATCTTCATCTTGCTCACTGGCTTGGCACCTGCCGAGGGAGGAATGGCATGAGGGGCACTGGGCTGGGTGCATGGGAGGAGCCCTCCCCTCTTCCCAGCCATCTCCCCACCACGCCGGTGGCCGTGGGGCTAC
>NW_010415980.1:9121-9728 GCF_000710305.1 Buceros rhinoceros silvestris | reverse complement strand
CTGCGTGTCACCTGCCCCTGCAGTGCCTCCAGCTGCAGGGTCTGGGAGGTCTTGGTCAGCTTGCTGATCTGCCCGCTCTGCTGGTAGACGAAGTAGACGGTGACAGCCTGGCCGACGATCAGCAGGGCCACCAAGATGGAGAGTGCCGAGAGGGCGCCTTTGCGGCCCCACGATGACCTGCAGGATGTGGAGAGCGAGCTCAGCCCCAGCCGCCAGCAGCAGGAGACAGCCTCATACCCCACCATCACCACCCCCCAAAAACCCCTCCTGCAGCCCACGTCACCCCCCAGCGCTGCCTCAGACACCTCCTCCCGGGAGGTTTGCAGCCAGACAAATGCAAATTCCCATCACAGGATGCAGAAGCGAAACCTCAGCGTGAAGGTCACTCCTCCATCCTGGAGGAACCGAAACCACTGCGGGGGCGAGCAGGGGAGGCGCAGGAGGGGCACCTGAGGAGCGCATGGGCACAGGGGGCTGAGGGCTGGGCGCTGCCAGGGGATTTTGGGGCACAGCATCGCTCCGGGCATTGCCTTTTGCGGGATCATGAAGCCACCCGGAGCCTCGCTGGTGGCCCACGGGATGCCGATTGCGCTTGGTTTCTAATATT
>NW_010415980.1:8091-8388 GCF_000710305.1 Buceros rhinoceros silvestris | reverse complement strand
GGGCCAAGAGGGTTGGGAGATGGGGGTGCTGGTTGGGACATGGGGAGTGGTGCCACAAAGCTGGCTGAGCTCTGGCTTTGCGATGTGTCGCCGCCTGCCCCATCCCCACATCACCAGCCTGCCCACCGCATAGCTGTGCTGTGCCCCAATCCACCACGACCTGAACCCACCTGCCCCATCGCCAGGGTGTGCTGCCACCCACCCCACAGCCCTGACTCGATCCTCTCCGCCCCGCAGATGCGCCATGCCCTCATCTGCCCCACAGATCCACTCCCAGCCTGCCCGCCCCATAGCCAT
>NW_010415980.1:7220-7986 GCF_000710305.1 Buceros rhinoceros silvestris | reverse complement strand
CCCCACAGCTCCACTGCCAGCCTGCCCGCCCCATAGCCATGCTGTGTCCCCAACCGCCTCAGAGACAGAGTGACCCCTCCCGCTGGCCCATGTCCCCCAAATCCCACACTCGTGCCTGCCCCACAGCTCTGGTCCCTTCCAGCCCATAGTCATGCCACAGCCCCCTTGGCTCCGCAGGGCCCCAGAGCCACATCGTGACCCCCCCCTTCTGCCCCACAGTCGCTCTGTGCCCCCTTGGCCCAACTGTATCTCCTCCCACCCCACAGCCATGTAAAGACCTCTCTGTCCCACGGCCCCATCGTGCCCTCCCCGTGCTCCTTGTCCCTGCACCCCCGTGTCGCCCATCCCCATGCCCCCAACAGTGGCACCTGTGGGTGTCCCCAACACTGAGCACGCCGCTGCTGCGGTCGGACATGAGGTCCCGCTGCTCCTCAGCCATGGCTCCGCTCTCAGCAACCCGATGAACAATGACCACCCCGAGTTTCGTCGCTGGAAATACCCCCCAAGACCCCACCCTGCTTTGCCACCCCCGGCCGGGGGGGCAAAAAAATAAAAACCCCATTGGCTGCTGGCCCCTGCATCACCAGTTACCAGGCAGACCTCTGCTCAGCAGGTCTCCAGTCCAGAAATAATCCTGGATCCAGCTGCGAGCACCGTGGGCACTTCGTGGGGCATCGCTTCCCATCCCACTGCCATGGGCAGGGCATGAGACCCAGCCCGGTGACACCCGCTGCCATGGGCTGGGGGCTCGGGTACCCCTGGGCGG
>NW_010415980.1:343-7055 GCF_000710305.1 Buceros rhinoceros silvestris | reverse complement strand
GAGGCAGCGTCTGAGGAAGGAGGTGGGTTGCAGAGGTGGGATGCAGGGGGTGGGATGCAGAGGCGGGAGGCCATGGGTAGGGGTCCCCACACCTAAGACTGAGCGGGACCCCACCATGAGGCCATGCTGTCAGGGTACACCCCTCCTTGCTCACCTTCGCTGACAGGAAAAAGCTGCATTTCAGCCCAAACCCTTCCTCGAGGGTCACTTTGGACCCTGCACTGCCAGGCTGAGGTGCTTGGCCAGCCCCTCTCGGGCTGAGTGGGTATCAATTAAAAGACCACCAAGAGTTTTGAGCCCCTCTCCCTCCTGCAGCAGCCCCCTCCTCTTGCCTGCAGCAGCTGTGGGGGCTGAACCCCCAAACCTGAGAGAGGAGCAGCAGCGCCTCAAGGTGGGTGATCCCCAAAGCACCCATGGGAGCGGGGACCCCAGCCCCCCCTGCTGCTCCACTAACACCGCATGGACAAGAGCAGCCGTCCACGCCCATAACGCTGATCTGGGGTGGTTGCCGGTGATTTTATACAACGGGCAGCCCGGTGCTCGACCTTGACCAGGGATTGGCCAGAAGTGAAACTGGGAGCGTGAAATTCAAAGCAACCCACCCGGGCGTCACGGGTTACCAGGCAAACCTCCCGCTGCCGGGACAGAGCGACGGAAAGTGGCAAGAATGGCACGGGCAGGTTTCTCCAGCGACTCCATTCCTTCTCCTGTGTGAGTCCTGGAGCTGTCCCACCAGCGGGGAGGGATCCTGAAGGAACCATCTAAAAGCATCGCCAAGGAGCCGGCTGTTTCTGGAGGAGACGCAGGCGCTGGTGGGACCATGCTTTGGCTGTCCTGGGTAGGAAATGGCAGCCCCTGCACAGAGGAAGGGCTCTGGGGCTGGGAGCACAGTCCTGTCCTCGGGCTGCTCGACTCAGCCAGGAAAGCACCAGAGCACTCAGGGGCGCACCGACCCCCCTGCCCAGGAGTGTCCATCAGCCTCAGCCCCTCCTGCTCCCACCTGCGCTCCTCCCTGGAGACTACTGGAAGACAAATAACTGATCTGCTGCTTTTTAGGTGATGCTGCACTTCGAAACATGCGAGGTGTTAAAAAAAACCCCAAAACCGGGGGGCGGAAAGGGAAAAAAAGAACCTTCCATAAATTTTTCAGGTCTCTCTCTCAGCCCAAAGCGAGCACTGGGAGGTTTGCAGGGATTCAAGGGCTGCAAGCCCCCTGCCCCAGGGCCAGGCTCCAGGCGCTTTTCGTGACCAGCCTCAGCCCTGAGGGGAACTGAGGAAAGACTGAACAGGAACCGGGGGAGTGAACCCCCCCTCCGCGATTCCATGGAGCTGAGCCCGGCTCTGCAACCACAAACATCTGCGGGGTGGGGGAGAGCCCCACAGGCAGGCTGAGCCCCAGCACAGGCTCAACACCACCCCGTCACCCCCGAGGCTTCATATTTTGTGCTGCCTGTGAAAAAACTGACAAGCCCCTGTGCAGGAGGCTGGGGAGCCAGCCGCTCTTTGGGGGGAAAGAAGCCACCTGGAGCAAGGAGCAGTTCCAGGACTTGGCTCAGACCTGCCCCTTCCCCGGGGACCTTGACCCGAGCTGACAGAGCAATTATTTCAGGCAGTGAAGTGGAAATAACCCCACGGGCATTCACGTGAAGCCATGCACCACCCTGGTGTCGCAGCCTGCAGCCCCCGAACAAACCCACATTTCTTGCTGCCTGTGAGACAGTGGCAGTGGTGGATCAGCCCTGGGTGAACCCAAGGGACTTCATGGGCTGGGGATGCGCTGCAGCCCCCCAAGACAGCCCCGTGCCCTCGGCTGGACGAGCATCCCTGCTGAGGAGACCCAGGGTGGGCAGCCACACATGTCCGCCACCCTCCCACCGTCACCCGGTTGCAGCAGGGTTGCCAGTGACACAGTTCCTCACCGAACCACCCCAGACAAAGCAGCCGGGTAGGTGCAGGAACCGGCAAGAGCCACAGACCCCATGCACTCGGCTCAGCCAGGAGAGCCTTTCCCTCGGGCCAGCCCTGGACACGTGCCAGGCAGCCCGCTCCGCACAGGGACCCGCCTGGCTCTCCAGTTTCTCTTCCTTGTTCGCCATTTCTCTCCTGGGGGGGTTTCACATTGACGTGGGAAGTTGTTTCAGACAGAAATAAAAGCAAGTTTTGCCTGTAATGGTGCAGCGAGCGCAGGCAACGCTCTGCCCGTGGCACAGCACGATGAGGGCGAGTGGCACTGGGCTTACAGCAGGGTCAGCCCTGTGCTCCTGGCCGAGCTCCTGCTGCCAAGGATTAAAAGCTAATAGAGCAAATCCATCCCCCTGTACCGGGCAAAGCTCCTGCTGCCCATGCAAGCCCCGGAAAACCTCCCCAGGGACGATACGCCAAGCAGGGCAGTAGGTCTAGGTTGCTCCTGCCTCCACTGAGGTGCCAGCTGGTGCTTCAGCAGCCTCCTCTCCAGAGTGGAGCAAGGCCAATGCCACCGCAAGGCTCACAGGGTGCCCACCAGGTCCACACTGCCCAGGGGTCAGCTTGGCCCTGCTGTCAGGGGAGCCAGCAGCCAGACAAAAAGCTGCCCTCCTCATGCCCTCAGAGCGGTACCAAGGAGACACCCTCCCATGCCATCGAATCACAGAATATTTGGGGTCAGAAGGGACTTTCAAAGCTCATCCAGTGCAACCCCTGCAGGGAGCAGGGACACCTGCACCCAGAGCAGGGGGCTCAGAGCCCCAAGGGCCAACCTGGCCTGGGATGGTGCCAGGGATGGGGCTGCTCCCACCTCTCGGGGCAACCTGGGCCAGGGTCTCACCACCCTCAGCGTAACAAGTTTCTTCCTTACATCTCCCTCTTTTAGTTTAACCCATCACCCCTCGTCCTGTCACAACAGCCCCTGAGGAACAGCCCCTCCCCATCCTTCTCACAGCCCCCTTGAAGCACTGACAGGCCACACTAAGGTCTCCCCGCAGCCTGCTCTGCTCCAGGCTGAGCCCCCCCAGCTCTCTCCCCTCTCCTCCCAGCAGAGGGTTCCACTCTCGGGTCGCTCCTGGAGCCTCCTCTGGCCCCAGCCCTGCACCGGGGTGTCACCAGAGCGAAGCAGAAGGGCAGGATCCCCTCCCTCAACCTGCTGCCCACAGGCCCAGGACATGGTTGGCTTTGGGCTGTGAGCACACGCTGTCAGCTTGCGTCCAGCTCGAGATTCATTCTGCTGCACAGGCCCTGCCTTGGGCTCTGCGTTTCCCCAGGTTTCAGCATAGAAGAGTTTATAGAACAAAACCAGACTAGAGCTGGAAACCCCCCCACCCCGCCCCGCTGGCTGGTGCCGCGTCTCCAGCACCTTCTCCAGGCAGAGCTCACAGAGCGCTTGAGCACAGGAAAGCAGCGGTTTGGACTGCAGAGAGCGCACTTCTGAGATGGTGACGGAAGAGTATTCTTGTTTTCCACGGCCACGTCTGAAATTAAGACCACCACACCGTGGCTACGCCAAAGGAAACGCTGGCTTAGGAACATCTGCCCAGGCAGAGGTTTTTCCACAGAAAGGGGAAGCCCTATATTAAGCACCAGTTTGCAGAAAGCCCAGCAGCAGTTCCTTGCGCACAGCCCAGCTCTTCCAGAGCAAGGACAGCTCCAAGAGATTGTGACTCACTTCGAAACCACAACCACCCAAACTTTCACTATGAACACTGACACTCACCACGGCTTCAGATCACGGCCTGATCTCCTCCATGGAGCTCAGCCCTCGTTTGTGCCAGTGACTGAAGACCCAGCTCGACAGGAGCAGCACATCCCGGATCCAATCCGGGCTCAGTAATGTCACCAGAACGGTGACCACCTGGAGAGCGGAGCACCCCCACCACCCACCACAGCACCCTTTGCTGCCATGCCAGGGCAAGGAGCTCAGGAGCGGGCAGAAGGAAGCCCCAGGGAAGCATTTTCAGATGCAGGAGTTGAGAGCCACCAGCACACAGAACCCACCCATCTTCAAGCCTGTTTCTCAGGTGTTGTACACCCACGGATCTTCTCATGCTCTAAGAGAAGAAATTTGTTTAAACTGAGGATGGCAAGACCCTGGCCCAGGATGCTCAGAGAGGTGGTAAAGCCCCATCCCTGGAACCATTCCAGGCCAGGTTGGCCCTTTGGGCTCCGAGCCCCCTGCTCTGGGTGCAGATGTCCCTGCTCCCTGCGGGGGGGTTGGACTGGATGAGTTTTGAAGTCCCTTCAACACAAACCAGTCTGTGACGCTACAGCCCTGGTACAGCTGAGCAAGCAACAGGGACAAGAGCGATTTCCCCACTGGCATTTATTCCCCGTGAGGGCAGCACATCCCCTGGAGGGCCAACATCAGGGTGTAAGTAAGAAAAGAGGAGTCATTTTTCTTAAACACCTCTGGAGTAAGTATTTGTATAAATACATACAGAGAGCAGCTGAGGGAGCTGTAATCCCAGGACTTCAGGAGCTTTCCCCAGCATATCCAGAAGTCCCTGTGCCGCAGCTGCACTACCAGCCTCCCAGACCGGCAGCCCAGCTCCAGAGCAGAAGCCATCTGTGGTGGTAACAAGCAAAGCCACTCAGCTCCTGAGCCCACCTCCGTAAGAACGCACACGGCTCAGAGGAGTTTCAAAGAGCTTTAATGAGGAGAGCTGCAGCTTGTCTACAGACGGCGGCCCCGGCGACCCCCCTTTCTGCGAGTGCTGTCAGACGGGATGGGGGTGACGTCCTCTGCAGGGAGAAGAAAACCCTGTTATCTTCCAGCGGTTCCCCAAGAAACCAACCAGGCACAGCCACCCCACCAGTGCACTGCAGCGCTCGGCTCCCCCAGAGGCAGCACGGACGCTCCAGGGAGTGAAGACGGTGACAATTTAATGTTTAGGAGGCAAAACCCCCACCTCCCAACCCAGCTAATCCGAGCAGCTGCAGCGATCCCAGAGCAGCAGAGGGTGCTTGATGGAGCTTTGCCACGCGAAGTGGTACCTCACCCCCTGTGGGACACGTGTCTACAGAGCGCCTGGTGCTAAATCCCTCAAAACTCGTTTGGTTTTTGGAGATTTTTTTCCACTTTTTGCACTGACACCCCGTCACACCTGTGTCCGGCCATTGCTGCCTGCCCCACCACTCACCAATGCGGCCGATCTTCATTCCAGACCGGGCCAGAGCTCTCAGGGCTGACTGCGCACCAGGTCCAGGAGTCTTGGTCCTGAGGAGAGACAGAACCAACACCCCTTCACAATTCCGAAGGTGGACACAGTTTACAAACAACTGGCAATGTTAAAAATCAGTTTCCTCATCCCAAAACATCCAGGGACCAGAATCGCCCTCCTCCTGTCCTGAAGCTCACCCTCCTGAGTGCCCAGCCCCAAACCCCTCACAACCAGCCAGGCACCACAGTGTCATTCCGAGGCAACTTGTCTCCCCACCAAGCACTGGATAATCGAGAGCACCCCCTGGCTCCCACCAACAGAGGATGTGCCCCAGAGGCCCAGTGAGATACATCAGCCGGTCACCACACACCATGACAGACACCCTTGGGGTCAAGCTCCCAGGGTGCGTCTCCCCTCCTGACGTACCGGTTGCCCCCGGTGGCTCGCAGCTTGATGTGCAGGGCGGTGATGCCCAGCTCCTTGCACCTCTGGGCAACGTCCTGGGCCGCCAGCATAGCCGCGTAGGGAGAGGACTCGTCTCTGTCCGCCTTCACCTTCATGCCACCAGTCACACGGCAGATGGTTTCCCTAGGAAAGACATTCATATTAATGTCCTTCCTCTCCCCTCCCCACAAACCAGCTTCTGGGTACAGACAGAAGCAGCTACTTTGGACGTTATGGGATGGACACCCAGCACCTTGAGGAGAACATTCACCACAGAGGAGCACAGAAGCTCAGGGACTCCAGTAGAACCTCTGATCTGTTTTCAAAGCCCCACCGCAGGGAGGTGACGGGGGTTCAATACTCACTTGCCAGAGAGATCGGTCACATGGACAAAAGTGTCATTGAAGGAAGCGAAGATATGGCAGACGCCAAACACATTTTCTCCTTCAGCAACCTGAGGTCCCAGGCTGATGACCTGTTCTTCCTTCTTCTCCTTGCCCTTGCGAGGTGCCATTGCTGAGCAACAACAAAGGAGAAGTGTGAATAGTGGTGGATTTCTGAGCACTCACGTGATTTTATGAATTCCCCACTACTGCAACCTTTCTCCAAGCAAGATAAATGGGTTACCGCTGGCAAAACACAGGCAGTAAATCTGGGGTATGCGCAGACTTCTTACAAAACCCAGGAGGACTCCACAGCAGGAGCTGCCTAAGCCGTGCTTCACGGCAGCTGACGTCCCCAGCCACCACCGCAGCAGAGCACAGGCAGCCCCTTTCCCCAACAACCAGCAATGCTGACAACTTCCCCTTGCTCGTTTGCATGACTTTACAAAAATACAACACCCAATCAATTATTAAAGACCCGGGTCCTGTCACGAAGCTCTGACCCTGCAGACATTTCAAGTAGCAGTTTATGTTCTTCCATGTTACTGGTCTCCTAACTGCAGCCCTAGGACTAGCCCAGGGAAGTCTGCTGCCTAGAATCAGGAAGGGGGCACACACGGGAGCGCAGCACTCCGTTCGCTGCCTGGGGATCCCATGCATCTGCCCCTACACACGGGAGGACGCTTCCCTATCGCCCTCTCCTGCCAAGTACCAGCTACACTGGGCACCTCGCACCAGACAAAAGTCTTCATTAAG
>NW_010415980.1:0-228 GCF_000710305.1 Buceros rhinoceros silvestris | reverse complement strand
AAGGAGAAGAGCCCAAGCACGACCTACCTTCACCCCCGGCCCGATGGTCCCCTCCACAGAAAATGGCTTTGAGCAACGACCGTGCTCTGGCAGAGCCACATCCCACCCCCCCACGCGACACCAGCACCCAAAGGCTCCACAGACACCACAAACAGGACACACAGAACACAGGGATACCGACAAACGCCGAGCCCCGGGTGCTCTGAACGTCGCTACTTATCTCAATGT
>NW_010415979.1:25381-29315 GCF_000710305.1 Buceros rhinoceros silvestris | reverse complement strand
GCCTCTCCTGGGGCTGTGCCCGGGGTGGTGGCGCGGACCTGGGCACAGCTCAGGCGGGCTGCGGAGAGCCCCTCTCCAGCGCCTGTCCCGCTCCGCCACCGGGACCCACCGGGGAAAGGGCTCAGGAGAGGCCTTGAGGGGCGGAAGGCTGAAGAAAATGAACAGAACTCCCTTCGAAAAATGTTAAGACTCAAGGATTTTTCCTGTTGCTCTCTTAAAACCAAGCAAGCTAATGTCGTTAAATAAATACAAAACAACAAAGTAGGTGACAAGGGCTATGAACTTTGGGAAGAGCACTTTTACGTTACGCGTGGGCACGCTGTCAGAAAAATACAAGTAACAAAATGGCAGAAGCTATGGGGCTTTGTCAGAGAGCTAGAAAGAGCAGGGAAAAAAGTATTACGCACACACACACAAAGCAGGGCCCGATGTGCTGGGGCTCACATTTGCACAGTTCGGTTGTATTTCTTCCTTTCCTTGGTGGAAGGAAGGGATTCCATATTGTTAGGGAGAGCGGGCATGCATGGGTATGTCTCTGACAGACCGTCTGTGTGAACATAAAGGCGCTATAAATCTGATTCTGCGTGTATCAACTTTGCGGGAGTAGAGGGGAACACCCTATGTGCATACAACAGAATTAACATCTGAAAACCACGCTGTTTTCCCTCCGTCTGCGGTATAACCCAGGTTCATTAGGAGATCTGCACGCTTCTGTACCTTTCCCCGTAATATTAGAATGAATGAGTGCTATTTACATATGTCATTAGCGGGAAAATCCCCCACAGAGGAGCGCCCCGGATCCTAATTTGCACTGAATAAAATGCTTTATGATGTAAGACTGTCAGGCACCCCGGTCGGTGCAAATGAACCTTTAATCATCACAAAGGGTTAGACATGACATAGTGCAAAATACGTCAGACAGAATCACTGCCAATGCGAGCTTCCGATGTTCAATGGCTCTTTGATCAGCACTATCAAAATGCACCTCAGCCACCGAAATGTTGCAGAAGTAACAAAACGCTGTCTTGAGATCACAGACATTAAGCTTGTTTCAAACACTAACACTTGGGAGCGCATGCATGACTTGGTGAGCAAGCGCAACAAGTCTGAGTGCAGTAATGGCAGCATTTCATGTTTTCCCATCGTGATCAACGTGGTCCATGTTCCACCACGTGGACGGGACGGATAGAGAGAGCTACAAACCCGTAAGAGGCAGGACCCCGCTCCAGTCCTTTTCCTAGAGGTTTGCCATCGTTGGGGCCACAGACCGGCTGGTACAACCACGCGTTAAATGATGGAAGCAGGAGCGTGATCTCAACAAGCTGTTGACCAATACTCTTGATGATGATTTTTCCCCTTGGTATTTTGCTTCTGTCTACACAGAATGATTATGGGTCCTCCTGTGACCCTCTTCAGATTCTGTGACCTGTGTAATACAGGAGAGCAGGCTGCAAGGGCTTACAGTGGCTGTTGATGCTAAACCAGCAGAATCCCCTTACACGTCAGAGAGTAGCCACGCTGTATCGTCAGTGATAGCCTTGACAACAGATACGTCTAAGACAAAAGCATTTATTATTCTACGATAGCGTTACAGAATGTAAGCAAAGGAAGGCGTGGCAGATCTTTCATCTTCCTTACAGAGAAAGCTTAATGGTACCAACGGATCATGGTAGGGGGCAACACCAGAAAAAGCGATGAAAAACTGTTCAGCAGAGACTTAATTCTGAAATATTTGGGTTTCCTAATTAACGCTTTTCAATCATTCATGATTCTGCATAGCCTGAAGGAAATTACCAAGCTCTTGATTCCACTCAGGATTGGAATCAGGATCAGGACTATTTTGTCTTCAGATAATACAAATTTTCAACATTGAAACAACCAGTTCAGATTTCATTATTTACACAAATCTGGAAAATAGTTGCACGTAGACTTTCATATGCGAGGTATTAGAGCAAAATCCTGCAGCCCTGCAGAAGGCAGACAAAAAGTCCTCAATCAATAAAAGATGAGGAAAGACTACCTCAGACATTATTCATTAAATGCAGAGATGTAAAAAAAAATAAATCTGAAAGGCACAGTATAATGGCTTTATGAAAGAAACAACACAGCGTTTCCAGAAAAACTCCAGGTCTTGGGGGGAAAAAACATTTAAACAGCCTAAGAATTTGAATCATGTTCAATTCATGTGAGAATGAACGTGAGAAGGATGTGAGAAGTTATTTAGGCCACCAGCAGATCAACCGCATATCAGTCAAGCATATGCACTCTTCCCCTGCTCTTCCTAAATTAAGTATGCACTGAAATCCCCCCAGCTCTAGGGAATGCATTGCCAAGGCAGGGCTGTGTGGAAATAGGTGCACTAGACCGGTAATACTCCTTACTCATAAGTTACAGAGTGGCTTAGCTGTGAAGCAAAGTAGACTTCATGCTGCTCCTGACCATTCTGTCACTGTAAGTACTCATGTATTTAAAATCAAGCGCACACAAGCATTTTGCTGAACTGGAGCTTTACAGCAACTTAGGATCAAAGTTTGAGTGTCACGAAAACATACGGCTCCTCTTCCAGAGTGCAGTAGCTTAAAATACTTGCAGTTTAATGCTAGGAAAACTTAATGGAATCCTGCTAGGGAAAATGGATCCCCTCAGCCCTCAGAAAATGTGAGGTTGATTGCTGCCTTGTCCTCCACGTGTCTTCAGACTCCCTCTATTCCTTTCTTTGTAAGCCCCACAAAAGCTTTAATGTGGTGGTTAGGATGACACGGGCAGGACAGCGAGACGCTTTGCTCCTAACAAATCCATCCAGAGGAATTCCCTTTTCTCATGGATAAAATAGGAGAAATTGTTACCCTTCATTACTGCCTCCTAGCCTGATGCTACTGAGGTGGGTGTTCAGAAATCCGTGCTTCAAGCACCCACCAGTGCACTGTCTTATGCCAAGACACAGACAGAAGAACTTCATAGCTCCCTGCCCAGAGTCTGCCTGGGAAAGCTCGTTTGTGAAGGCAGCGCTTGCCAACATCGCAGGAAAGAGCTTTTCCCCTGTTCAAACATATCCTTTGACTTTTGATTTGCACACAGTTTCAAGCAATACGACATGCAGACAAGAGAGCCTTATTAAACATCTCTGGATGTCAAAATCTCATAAATCATTAGCTGACCTGTTACTGCTTTACATTCCTCCCTTCCAGGTGTCATGCAAAGATCAGCAACCTCCTACTCAAACTGTCTTCCCATTTTCATGATGCTACTCACTCCACTAGGCTTAGCTGGCTAAAATGAACAGAGAGCGAGCCAGGCTGAGAGACAGTGAGAAGGAAGTAAAACAAAAACCCCGAATTTTTCTCCGTGGGAAAGCATAGACTGTTAAAGTAGGCAGCATCCGAACCCATACGTGTATAATGATCCAGTGACGTGAATACCATCTTTCCTTCAGGATACTGTTAGCTAGTCCTCTCATATTCAACTCTACATTTACATATAGATTGAACCTTTCTAGAAAGCAATTTTACGCATTTTGTCTTAATATTTTTCTCATTAATGCTGCACATAGATTAGGCTTCTTGAGAAGCAAGAGACGTACCTGGATATCATTGGCACCATTTCTAGAGATCATGTTTGCTTTTGAAGAAAAATATGTAATAAAAGACTAATAAACACAAGACTGGTCACAAGTGAATTTTCAAGAATCAGATAAAAAAAATTACAGAAATTGCTCTGATGCTCTTAAAACAAACACTTCCTTAATCACCTCCTCTGGTGGGAAGTAACAATGGAAGAAAAACAACAGCAAAATTGCCTGTAAAACAAACTTCTCTCACAGGGCTTAGTACTTCAGTGAGGATCATGAGTCCTAATCAATCAGAGCGTTTAATCATATACTTAAGTTTAGGCTTACAGATAAGCATATGTATAGTCAGATAAGACGGAGTATTGT
>NW_010415979.1:24642-25286 GCF_000710305.1 Buceros rhinoceros silvestris | reverse complement strand
ACCGGGGCTGAAGTACTCAGCATCCAGCAGGATTACCTTGCGCTGCTGAAATCTAAATTTTCTTCAGGTCTTATTTGCAGACTGGGTGTAGGATTCAAATTAGAGGGAGGATTAAGAAAAAAAAAAAAAGTCCTCATGATAGCAGGGCCAGGCTAAGCAAACATTTCATATACACACCAGAAGAAAGATGAAAGGAAAGCAGCTGCCCTTCCACGGTCAGAAATTCTTATCTGCTGACCAAACCTTTGTTGGTTTGAGAAAGCACAAGTGGTCTGCATTGGCGGAAGGTTCAAAGCAATTTTTTTTAATAGATAATGCAATCAAAAGTCTGTCTATCTGTTGAAATATTTAGAAGAACAAGATATCACTTCGACCTCCCTACACCTGCGACCTTTGTCAAAGACTTTAAGAAGGGCCTTACACTTGTTTCTGGTTCTTATCTTTAATAGGCTTCTGCATTTTTGAAAGATACACATTTTGCAAGCTCCTTTGAGCAAAAAAAAATATTCTGTAACTTTTAGCCAGTACTTCTCTGTTGCCTTCATCAAAGGAATGGTATGTGCAGGTATAGTGCCAAAATGAAAATCAACCTGAAACCCACCAGTCAGCTGCAGTTGTTGTAGGGGAATGTGCAGTTCTGGTGT
>NW_010415979.1:16501-24547 GCF_000710305.1 Buceros rhinoceros silvestris | reverse complement strand
TGGCTGGTGCACATCAAAACCAAAAAATTAATTAGCTCAGGCAACTTACTGGAGGTAAGGTAAAATGGTCAACACCATTAAATGCCAAGTTGAGAATGGAAAATAGAGTGCTTCTGTTCTATCTGGTATAAATTATCTCAGTATTTATGTCTTCTTTGAAAGAACAGTATAGAGGCAAACGAGAACTCCATTAAATCATTTAACCGTGCAGATTTTAACATTTTGGCAACAAGGGTGGTTTCTGAGATTAAATCGTGCAGAACAGAATCTCACAAGTTCCCAGAAAAAAGGACAAAAAAAAATGAAACAGGACGAATATCTACTACATAGGCTTTTACCAGGGAAATCTGCGTACAGGACAATAGTCAACTGCCATCTTTTAGTCTTGTGTTTACAGTATGGGAAGGGATCCAGACAACGTCCAGTTCCTGGGTTGGCCACTTCACCACCCTGCTTATGAGGGGAGGGTCACCCTAACCCTACCCCTATCTTTGAGAAGGCTCGCGTGACAAAGAGCAGTAAATGGTACTCTGCTACTCCAGATCTACCACCCCTTGCATTCACCAACCGCTCCTCTCACTGACTGTCATCCTACTTTCGCCCTTTCATCCAGTCGTGCTCCAAATGCCCTGACTGCACTGTGTGCTGCTTCCTCCCTGCAGGGCCATGCTTTAGTTTGCTGTTTCAGGCTAATCCCTGCGCAGGTGGATTTGCTGTCACCGAGCGTTTCAATACCCTCAACATACCTGCCCAGGCTTCCTAAGCTATTTGCAGCAAAAGTAACTCATCTTTTTCCATAGCTCATTTGAAGGAAGTGATGCCATTCTGGTTATCCATCTGCGTTTTGTAATGTCCTTGCTGGCTCAAAATCTATAGCTCCTCAGTGCTTTACATCTCCATCCTGAAGCCAAAATTTGCTCTATTACAAGCAAGTATAGCTCCCTCTGAATCCATTTGTGCCAAGACTGAATTCAGCCCCAAAGCCAATAAACCTTCCGTTTGTATTAAAAGTGTCTACTGCATTGGAACCACACCCGAGTTGGAAGTACCTAGGGTTTTATGGGTATTTCTTCTCTGAGAGGCCAGATTCATCCAGACACAAATATAAACAGGATCAGGGAGTTGTGCATTTACTACCCATGGATGCAGACTTCACTACTCAGACATTGGAAAACAGCTGTGGTTATTCTCAGGCAACTGGCGTGGTCACATCAGTGCAGAAAACAAGTCATGGGGCCCTCTGGCATCAACAGTCTTTCTCCTGAGGGCAGTCACCTCACAGATCGCCCTTACATGACAGCTACGGTTCCCTCAAAAGCGAAGCAGACTAGGGCTGACGTTCCCCAACAAAAGAGAAAAATTCAAGCAGAAATGTTTATTATTTCATCACTGCTAATAGCCTGATCGGTGCTAAGCCAGGCTCACGTATTTATAACCTGCAAAGAGCCGACTGCTTTCTAAAAGCCTTAGTCTTGTTCACGCATCTCTCTTGTTGCTGTGTTACTCAGTGTGACCCAAGAGTCAGCCTGGAGGTAATGAAACCTCCTTTCTGGAAGGCAGATTAGGCAGCAACAGAATATACAGATCTGCCTCAGAGCCTCACCAAACCCACTCTCCATCTGTCTCCCTTCAAGAACTCATCTTTGTGGGAGAATTAATGTCAGTGTGTTAGTCCCAGACAGAATTTTGCGTCCAGTTTTGTTCAAACCCGAGGAACCATCTGCTGTCCCCTGCAGAAAGGGGTGGGAGAGCTTTTAACCACCGCATTTGTGTCTTTGGAACCTGGAGCTGGATGCTGCAGCAGCTCATGGACCAGAGCAGCGATGCTGCCAATGGGGATGCTATGAAACAAGCTGTAATTGTGGAGGGGGGAAAAGGGGGTAGAGGAGGAACAGGAAGATGGAGTTTACAGTTTAGAAGCAATCACAGGAAAAAGTTAGTGTGACAGATTTATAGGTTTAATGAAGAAGAGCCTATGCAATGGTAACAAAACCAAAATAGACAAGCCAAATAGACAGGTATGCAGGATTTTCCTTTTTTTTTTTCTTTTTAGGATTAACAGAACACTTAGTCTAACATGATTCTTCTGTTATACTAGATAATATTTTTGAGAAACAGCATTACAAAAGGTTAAACATAGAACAGATGTAAGTTATAAAATACAAGCTGATCAAAGCTCAGATTTTGAGACAGATATGTTAGCAATGATGATAAATCGGTCCCACTAGAATTGTAAGAAGCAGAAAATGTAACTATGCATGAGTGAAAGTCAGCAGTCAAAAATAGGGAAGAAAAAGAGTGGAAACAAATGTTGAAGTTAATTCTGTACAACTTGTATGGAACATCAACCGATGATATTGCGCAAAAATGGAATATCTACTGACACACACACAACTTGATTTCAAAATAGGACTCCTGTGCTTTAAAATCTTAATATTGGCTTAGCATATACAAAGTTCTGATCATTTCCTATTTGGCAGATGTTCTTAAAAGTTTTTTAATTTCAGTAAGATCTGTACTGTCATGATCAAAGCTATGAAAAAGATAGAAAATTTTATAAAAGCCAGTATGCCCTAGAAAGCTGAAACCGTTTTTAGTTACCTTGCTGACATAGTTATTTTTTAAAAAACAGAACGAAAACTTGCTAACGCATCTAAGTTAGGACAAAATATATAGAAATTCAGACATTTGAATGAAAGCTGAAGGTTCAATTACTTTCCCTTTTGTAGGTAAATAAATAAAACACAGTGAGAAACACACTATTTACCAAGACATAAGTGAAACAGAAAACACTTGAAAGACCAAGAAGAAGGAGGTAATTGTTAGGACTGTCAGCAGGGGACCACTGTGATAATTTGATCTGAACTCTGCTAACAAATCACTGCGCCATTCTTTTTACTTTAGTATCTGTTTATGCTTCTACAAATTGAAACCCCACTGGCAATGCACTGAAGAACAGAGCTCGGCACAATAACACATCAGCCTGGCGATTAGTTCAAGGTGGGGAAGGATTAGCTGACCATCCCAAACCTACAGTCCTCCTCAATATTTTGTCTTTCCCTGCTGAGGTAAAAGGGTGCAGACATATGTAAGTAATAAACTAACAGGCTTCCATCTACTCGAGGTTGAGGGGAAGGAATGCAGAACAAAACTATAAAAAAACCTAATAGACAAAGGGGTAGTGAAGACTTGGGGGAACTCAATACCACATCTGCTAAGCTATGCTGGGATGTAGCACCAGGATGCCCATAAGTTTTTAGAGCTACAACTATGCCTTTTTGTGATCCCGCAGCACACTGTTATGGCCTGAGCATGCCAACGTTTAGAACTGACACAAGATCAAAAGGCTGATAAATGAGAGGGAAGGGAATGTTTGACTCACTAAACCATATTCTACAAGAATTCAAGGCCTTTTAAAGCAATAAGTAATACCTTACTGCATCTTGAATATATTGTGACATTCTTTTCTAAGAAACTAAACTAGTATCTACCTTCATTATACACTTCTATGCATATATAGGCACAGACATACATATGAGGATGTATGTTCATGTGTACTTATGCGAACATATTTTATATTGTAACAATTTCATTTCTGATGAAAGTTATATTAAAGTAATTTGGAAATGAACTTAATTTGGAGTGTAGTTATTTATAGGTCCAATTTATTACTAGCAAAATATAGAACAGCAGCAGCAAGCACCAAAAAGGCAAGGAAATAGAGCACAGAATTTGAAAGTGGAATAAAGTAAAATAGGTCGATTTTTCTATTTTACCTCCTGGGTGATATACACTAGACTTCTGCCACTGCTGAATTCAAGGTGAATTTTGTGATCTAAATGAATCCAGCCTGAGTTTTGTTCACTTACTTCACCAGGGCCAGGATTCCACCAGTACCACCAGTCTTGCCATACTATCGTGCCTCCAGAAAAGGGTAATGAATCTTTTCAGGCTACAAGCTATAAGCAGCAATGGCCGTTATTAAACATCTGAACCCCAGAGTTTTAAAATTTATATTTCATGAAGGCAGTTCCACTGGCAAATGCTACCCGTTTGAAAACTTCCTATATTCTGGGACATTTATTTTCAGTGTCCCCCGTCAGGGTTTTGTATTTCCTATTTTTAAAGGAACAGATGCAAGCTAACCCGTAAGTATCAAAGCCCAAACGGTGGGCACAGAAACATGCAATACCATCAGTGATAGCAGAGCCAGCCTGCCAGAGTGACAGCCCCTCTGCACATTTCCCAATATGCAAGAAATCACACCTGGTCTGCTGACAATCCTTCTATCTCCCTTCCTCAGGCCACTGAGCAGTTTGGAAGGGGAGCGTAGTGTGGAAGTGGCTTTCCTTACAGCCAGCCCCTCTCAATGACTTTGAGGTATGGCGAACTCTCCAGAGGAGGAATTTAGTATCAGCAGTTCCTCTGCTAATCTCTCCTAAGAGCTTCAGGTGCTCAGCACTTTGGGAAATCAAGTTAATAACTATTAATGACACAGAAGGATGAGAACTGAGTCTTCATCATACTCCTTATTCAAGCATTTTTCACATCAAATTCAAGTGGAAATTTAGCTGTGTTAAGTGAGAGGATTGCTGAAAAGGATCCAACATCTTAAAAAGAAAAAAAAAACCCCGAGAAATGCAATTAAATTAAATTTGGATGTAAAAGTGATGAGATATTCTGATTCTCCTGAGAATTCAGAAACATTCTCCTCACAAATAAAAGAGTCATATAAAAGTACTAGGGCACGAGAAACATCTTATAAAAAGGTAAAACGATACTTGAGGTGGCTGAGAAGCTATTTTCCTTTTCAGTCCGCATGTAAGAAAGAAGCACCTGATGTCCTTAGTTTTGGTTGTTTCAGCCCTCGCCGATTCCATTGTCTAGTGTGGGGATGTTGGCACTTTTTAAAATTAGCTGGCTCAGAGAAGAGTTACCGCATCGCAGAACTCACCTCAAGATAACCACCTCCATATTTCCCCAGCTTCCAGGCCGTAGTGGCTACTCCTCTAGTAATGCCCGGGCTGTCTAGTTCAAAATGCAGCGTGAGTATGCCTATGTAGTTGCAAGGCTGGGCCCGTCAGCATGTAAATCACTGTGTAAGATAGGGATAATCAGTATGTGATGCTCAGGGTCCGCTCTACAGACACAGGATATCCCCTCTTTGGAATGATGTTTTCCCTCTGAGCCGTTCTCTCCTCCCCAGTTCAGTCCCACATGCCAACCAGGATGGATGCTGTAACATGAGCAGGGAGGCTGGTGACATCTGGGAGTGCGGAAGGCAAGCAGGCACGTCAGAAGATATGCTCAGAATCAATTTTCAGAAGTGGGTAAAAATAACATTGTTTGACTCTCTACAAAAAAAGACCAGGCAGGAGAGAAGCCTCTTTGTAGACAGATCTGGGTAAATTTGCATCTTGTCAGATGCCAAAACAATTAGTTGAAAAGGCGCAGAGAACACCTACAGATTGTAGGCAAAGTTATTGCTACATCTGCAGAACAAAGATCAAAGCACTCAGTAAAAAAACTTCAGAAAACCTGAGAAACTGCCTTGCAACAAGTCAACTTTTTCTATCAAGCCATCCCCCCAAACCACCGATGACTGTTGGGAGTCACCTGCTCCCATCGGAGGAGCAGGGCCAAGTTCTGAAGCCGTCCTACCACTGTTACAAACACATTAGCTGTCAAAATAAATGAACCGCAGTACAAACGTAGCAGCATCTACCTATAAAGCTTTGTATTTCAATTGTAACAAACTTGAATTGAAAATCGCTGCCAGAAATGTTGGTATTCAGAAACGGGAGATATTGTTTGGTTTGGATCATGAGTGAATTCTGAGCAAACAGGTTAGTTATTCTACTGGTACCAGAAACCTTTCTATCAAATAAGTAAAGGATGTGATTAGAGACACTGTTACTTCCTTGGGGACATTTCTTTTTGTTTAAAGGGGAGAGAGCAGACAAATTTTTTTTTAATTATTATTTTTAAAGCTGTGGTGCCTGTTCTGTTTTGCTGCCAGCTTTTAATCTCTTGATTTTAACAAAGTTTTTTTTCATTAGGAGCACTGAGCTTTCCACATACAGATAAATAAGGCTTATTGATTACTAGCCTTTTCATGGTAAAAATATCTATCTGAAAGTGATAAGACACAGAAGGTGGAAGGACAGAACTGCTGTGGTGGGGTTCCTGCCTGCAATAAGAAAACAAAGCAACCAAACTTTATCAAACGACATCCATTGTCCCCACCGGCTGGGGCACACCAAGGTGACAGACAGACTGCTTACCCCGGCCATCCTTGGGGACAGATGGCTTCGCTCTGGACCCAGCAGAATGTCCATAAAATTAGCACTGACTACATGTTGCTTGGTAAACAAATGTAGTTTGGTTGATGAAAAAATAATGCAAGAAATCCTGTGAAATAGTCTTTCAAAGTCAGAAAAGCCTCTTTGCATTTTTAACTTCCAACGCACCAGCCTAAAGCAGCCAAGCAATTTAATAAATGTATTTTAATGTAATCTTAAGTGACTCGGTTACATTAAAATCCAGTTATTGCACAACAGAACTGCTGCATTCCAAGGGAATAGAGTACAGATTTTAACTGATGTGAAAACACACAGATTTTGTTTGATAGCCTCCTAATCCTGCCAGTTTTGCTAATAAGATTACTGTCTAAAAGGCAGCTAAATAAACTGTGCTGTTGACACTTTAAACAAAACAAAAAACAACACCTCCCCCCCACCTCCGCCCAAAGCGCAATTTCTCCTGAAACATTCTTTACCTTTCTTATGGCCCCGATCCAGCAGTGGGACCACTTATGTGCTTAAAGTTAATCGAGTGCTTAAGTGCTTTGCTGGACTGAAGCCTGCAATAACATAAATTGGAGTGGACAAATTATCATTACGGAGAAGAAACTTGCAACAAAATGAAAATAATTAAACAACTGAAGCTGTTCGCAGGGATACTTAAGTGCCACAGGATGTTGTAAAGCACGTCTGCATTCTGTACGTCCCAGTATTTCTGAAGAACACGTACCTCTCGCCGTTTTCGACTGCCCACATCTGAACTTCCAGCCACACACCTCTACAGTGAAGGGAACCCCTCTGTCAGCTCTGTGTTCTGATACGTATCGAAATTGAAGTGGATCGACAGCGGTGACTACTGGGCTAAAGGATGGGTCTTTGGGAAACTGATTTGCAACAGCAGGTTTTCACTAGAGAGTGAGTATCATTGGAATGGTAGAAGAAAATTATAAAAGAAAGCGAAGTGGGAAATTAAAATATCAAAGTAAGGGGGAAATGGGATTTAATGGAGCATTTTTCACATTTCATCTTTTGGGTATTATCTGAAAACATTTGGACTTCCTTTCCCCCCTATCAGCCAGGCCTCCTCTTGAGCCTTAATTTTCATTTAGTTTTTATCTCTGTCTCACAGTCTGCCTTTATACAGTCTCCTTGCTCCTGCCCTAAGAACATTCAGGCTAATTTCCTTTTTCTTTAGCCATTTATCTTTCCTCCACCCATTCAAGTCCATGGACGCATGCATCTTGAAGGAGGAAAAAGAGCAAAGACCGTAAGTGTCATAAATGTGACCAGGAATCAAAAATAGCTTGGGGATTAAAATCCATCGAAACTGCGCGGAGTCCGAAGCAAAGTACCCTGGCT
This sequence comes from Buceros rhinoceros silvestris, assembly GCF_000710305.1. Taxonomy (NCBI): domain Eukaryota; kingdom Metazoa; phylum Chordata; class Aves; order Bucerotiformes; family Bucerotidae; genus Buceros; species Buceros rhinoceros. Next base: position 16,886 of record NW_010415979.1, on the reverse strand, counting down.
GTCTAGACAAGCAAATGAAAAAAGCAGAGCTAAATTCTGCAAGAGCGTTTTTCCCAAACTCTTTGTCCTTCTATAAAATATCATTTCTTTCACAAGAGCTCCAGCTTTAGCAGAACATTTCCCAACTCCTTTAGGCAGTGTATTAGCAAGGAGGGCTGCCAGCCCTCCAGGGACACTTCAGACTCACCAGCGCTGGTCAGTCCGAACGGTTTGTCACCGTCCACGTGAGCACTTGGCCTGCGTGAGCACGGCAAGTCAAGCGTTACCCAAATTCACATGATATGATGTCTGCACGTGCACAATAGCCACCCTCTGCTCTTCCACCTGGGCTGCTAGATGCTCAGAGAAGTCAGCAGATTTTACTGCCAAAATGTGGCAGCCTTGA
>NW_010415979.1:9438-16408 GCF_000710305.1 Buceros rhinoceros silvestris | reverse complement strand
AGAGCGGTGTGGAAGCAAAAATCAAGACAAGGTTTCAGTGAATCCTCCCAATACAGGGACTGCTCCTCCACCGCTCCTTCCTGGAGCCCACGTCTCTAGTTAAACAAGGCACAAGAGCTTTTCCTCTCCTGCAACCAGTGTTCCACCTCCGGCCAGGGTGCGTGGGACAGATAATAGGCTCTGCTGAGAGCTGTGCAGGTTACAACTAGTGCAAGCTCCTCTGTGCTGCCCATGGTGGGTTACAGAAACCCACCGAGGGAAGTCATTGCACTGGCCTTGGAAGGGCACCATCTCAGCACCGCGTAGGGAAGCTCAGTTTGACTTAGAGGTAGTTCTGTTCCTATTGGTGAGAAGAGCATGCATGCAGCCTCCGTTCTCTCTTCCAAAGTCTGAGCTAACAGACACACAGTTTGATTTCTGCTGCTAGCATCTCCTCCACAGTAAAGCACAGACATGGAGAGAATCTGGGGCAGTGGAAGGCAGACCCACCCTTCCACCTGGCCTTAGTGCTGGCACACTTTTGATGCCTTCCCTCACTCCCCAGTGAGGGGATAAGGCAACTAGTGTACAAGGCAGCTAGACCATCTTCACCAGCTTCTGGCCATCAGAGTCTCCTTGACATGGGGAGTGCTCCCGTCCAGACTCTGACGGGTTTGTAAAATCAGTGTGGTGGACTGGAAAATCGGGTCATGTGTATTGATTTCTGCATCATATTACAAATGCAGTAGCGATGCACTGGTCTGGGGTGCTGGCTGTTCTCCAAGTTAGAACTGTCAAGATTAGCTAGGGAGCATTTTCATTCAACTTCCTAAACATGTAACCTTGTGAAATCATCTTTTTTTGAGTGTGCAAGAAATGGATTTTCAAGGAGATCTGTAAAAAAAATTGGTACCTTCAATGTTTAATGCAGCTGAAATTTTCAAGGACTTGAGAACCACGTGGTTAGAATGAACAAAAAGGTCTTTTCAGACCAAGTAGCTTTGCCTCTCAAAACGGAAAGAATGATAAACATAAGAGTTAAATACTGAGGTAAATTTCCTATGATTACCTGTAACCCAAAGGAAACACCCTTATGGTACACACAATCACATTTCTTCAAGGTAGAAAAATAGACGTAAGTACATTTAAAGGAATATAGAATGAGGCAGATAAATAATAGAATTGTGAAGTAAACCATGAGGTTGATATTTTAATGACTATTTCAGAAGGGATCTTGTTTCATACAACAGAGAATATGATCTTCTGTGAGCTATTGCCCACCATTAAGAGCCAGGAGACATCTCCAGAACACGGCAGTTTCTTAGCCTGTTCCACTGGAAAATAGAGAATTGAAGTGTCTATTGCCTCTTGACAAAACAAGAGATTAGTGGTTTGTTTTGGTTTTAATAAAATGGGGCTTTGTAGATCTTGTGGGTTCAAAGTCTTTTCGAAAGTAGGATGGGTTTTTTTAACATCCGTATCATTATCAGGAAGTTAATGTCTGATAGTGAGAGAGACCAGGTTTAAAGGAAGAAATAGCATCCTTTATGACAACAAATCAGACTGTTTAAAAGGGGGATGCATTTTCAAGCAGAGAACCCTGTATTAGGTCCAAGAAATACAACAGACATGAAGCTTAGAGTAGATTAAGGACTGCTTATCTAATATCTACATAGTTATCGACTCAAAAAAATTTGAGGGGACAAAAGTAGTTACAACCCGTGGATCAGGAAAAGAGGCTAAAGGGGACAAGGTGTCAGCCTGGCCATGCTGAGCAGAGCTGAGGACAGACAGTCAGGACCTGTGCAATAGCAAGAGTTAGCAGAAGTTGGGGCGAAATTGCAGTGGCTGAAAAGAACCAATTTCTACTCAGTCTGGGATTATTTCTTCCTGCCTTTCCTTAGGGTATCATTGCATTCTACATCATCTTCAGCAGCAAAGCTGTTTTAAGTTTCCTTCGCCTGTCTGCTCCCTTCCACATCCGCATTGCACCGCACCACCGTCTTCTCAGCTGACCTGCTATTCTGAGCATGCTGCACGAGATCACTGATATTATCTGGAGTTAAACAAAAAAGCCCTTCACCCCCTCCAAAAGAGACATTCGGGGAGAAAGCAACAGGTGAGAAGAAACCAAAGCGTCAAACTGCATCCTTTCAAAATTGTAAAATACCCCCACAGGTTCTATCTGTTACAAATACTGTAGATGAGCAGACACAATTCATTACGGTTGGCAGCGTTAACTAACTGCTGTCTGCAGACTGGAAGCCCAGATGCTGTACCAGCAGTACAAAGCGTGTTAAGCAAGGAACAGCGCAATAGAAAGCACGGCTCCGTGGAAAATGTACACTGACAAACTTCCAGGGCTTTTAATTGTTCACTTTTTAATTGGTATTATTCCTAACAAGAAAAAAAGCCTATCCTCAGGAGGCTGCAGAATTATATTTGCCTGAAAGCTTATTCTTTAAATAAAAATGGCAGTTCATAGAAAGTCTATTAGTTTCTTCCTTCATCCCACTGAAATATGTTCTATCCCTTGGGAAATAAATTTTAATTTACTGTAATTTTTCTTGAGGTTTTTCACTTAGTATGTCAACATACACTTCTCCCTCCTGCCTTCTTTTTTTCTTTGTGTAAAGACCAAGCTCTTTAAAAACAGAATTAAATCTGAACAAATTAAAAACAAACGAGTCAAAAATAGCTGAAATTTTTATGGAGCATTCTTTCCAGCATTCTTAATTCAATGTTCATGTCTCCATTTTCTAAACAGCCACAAGGAAAAGAAAGGCTACTAATAAGTAACATAAATTAAACGCGCCTGGTTAATCCTGCCTACTGACCCCAGAAGGGCTAAAGGGAGAAGAGAGTTCACATTTCTTCTACTGCCAAGCTTGGGCATTCACTCATTTGGGCAAAAATGAGTCATTTCAAATGGACCAAGGTTCTACAAAGACTGTGTGCAGCATGGCTAGTGCTGGGTACCTTAAGCTGCACTTCTAGATCTGTAAGAACAGATGACTGACTGACTGAACGAATGAACAAAGACGGCCACGGTATTTAGAAGTGCTGAGCATGCACAAAGGGGTCATGCAAAGAAAGCAGGCAGCAAACCACGACTAGGCGAATGTAAATTTTCTTTCTCGTGATCAGTATGGCAGCCAACCAATGCCCATGCTAGCAGCTGCCAGAAGGCTATTAAAATGAGAGCGACGATAACCTGAACAAGAAGCGGTATAGATATGGCTCAGGATAAGCCATAGGCAAGCAGCGGACACTAAATATATAGCGCCTTTCTTGTGCATTTAACACCCATAAAAGAGAAAAACCATGGATCGCTGCTCTAACTGAATGGGACTGGACACCATGCCAAAGAAAAGGGCAAACGCAGTCAACACTGGCAATTTGAGAGAAAATGCAACGGTGAATTGGATGGAAGTTACAAAATTCTCTGTAAAGAACCACTTCCTTGGGACAGACCTGTCCTGGCTTTGGGCAGATTGAAGCCTCCCAAGGTAAAGCCAAGTTCTCTGAGAACAGGAAGCACCGAATAGAAACACCCACCCCAGGCTGAGACGGGGCTAATAGGCCGTGCACAATGTTACTCGTGCCACTCCATTGGTCATATGGCTGGAGATCTCTGGTACTGGTAGCAGTGTTCTCCATCCTCCTCTTCCAGCCTATTCTTTGCCTTCTTACAGAGCCCATACACCACTTCTCATCTTCACCAGCAGAACTCCATGCTTCTCAAGGGACAGCACACCACGCTCTGCAGAATTGCAGACAGAATGGATCTACTGCATTTTCTTTGTGTACAAAAGTAAATAGAAAAATCAGTTACCCTACCAAAAAAAAAAAAAACCAAAATTGGATTAGGTTGGCACTGTCTACCATGGAAAAACTCACACTCAACTAGTTTGCATTTAATTCAATACCTTCAATTATGCTTTCTTTCCAGTTTTTCAAAAAAACCTGGTTTAGTACCGAGATCCAACTGGTTGTACCAGTTCATTATATGTTTTGGCATGGGGCTTCTCTAGCATACTTAATTCAATCATATTCATCCTTCAGGTTTTCCTCTCGCCTCAGATACTGCTATTTCTGTGTCCATAACTGCATTCACGTCAGCCAATCTTCCTTCATCCCAATTTTAACATGCTCATTCCCAAAAACAAGACAGAATAGTCAGCTGGTCAGGTAACATCACTAGGAACTTAATGATGCTCCTAATACAGTCTGGAAAAACAACATAATAAACTCACCCCATCTCTATCTTTAGCATCAAGCTGATACATATTTTTCTTTACGTGTATATATATATATTTGGTACTATTATCACTGACCTCCCCCATAGAAATAACCACAAACTACGGAACAGCCATTTGATAGCAAAATAAAAAGTAATCCCCGTGACTAAGTTCTATTTAGTTTCCTCCTATCCTGTGCCTGTAGATGGGATAGAAAACAGTAGTTAAAAGCACGTCTAGCAGCTAGCATCAGTTGCATTAGCACATGTCATGTAGTTCCTGCTGTGTTTTATTAGACAAATATAAAATTAACAACAGAGCTATAATGATTTCCTAAACTGGTTCCAGCACAAATTTCCAATTTGAGGTCAGATGTATTGCCTAATAAAGTTTTACAACAGCAGTCAAATAGTGGTAGTTAGTTCCCCAGGAACACAACTCTTAATACACCAGAATTAGTTTTAAGACTGTTATTCATCCCATAAAACAAAAATGTTATTATAGCTTTACTCGGAATGTTCAGACAATAACATCCAGAGAAGATGGTGTTGGGTTACTTTAATCGCAAACACAATTACAGATACTTGATATATTTACATTTGTAGCAAATATACACTATAACGTTTTGATTACCTGACCTGATGCTTGTAAACTGTCCGTTTGAAGCTATTTGGCAAGTACACACTTGTATTCTAGGGCGCACAGAGCACAAAACTTAAGATCAGGCTGCTACGGCCTTGCACTGCTAAACTTTTTGTCGTTGTGATGAGGGGAAACTGAGGCATATAAGAGCTTTTTTTAGCAGATCTACCAATTAAAATTGAAGAGATAGCATTCTAGTTTAGCAAAACCAGAGATGACAGCAGAACGTATTCCATCATAAAAGTTCATCTTCAACAACAGCTGTTTGACACATTTAGGAAGGTGGTGTTAGTCTTTAAGTCAGAAAACACTGACAAAGTCAGTCAGAAATTGTACTAACAACAACAGAAATGTGAGTAAAATTTCCATGGACCTGAATTTAATTGCTATATTCAACAGATATTTTAAGATTTGTTCATGCCTGTAAGTCATTGCTTTGAACACGTCTATTAAGGTATATAGTTTTAAGACTACTGAGCTGCCCATACAATATAATCAAAAATCTGCTCAAAAGGATGAGCCTGACTAAACTAGAAAGCCTTGTACAACAAAATAAGGTATAACCTTAATTTTTTTTGTCCAAAATCTATTTAAATTAAGACGAAGACTTTGTTAAATAATGCATAAATAAATGTGGTGCTAAGGGAAGCAAGTGTTAGTGCTCTAATGTACAGGGTTAAAAATACACCATTCTTAGTCACACACAACAAATACCTTGCTCCATATTAAAAGCAAGATTTTTTTTTAAAAGCATCTATATTGCAGGGTTTGTGCAGAGGGACAGCAGATACACTCGAGCTGGCTTTAAACCCGCGGTGATAACCAGTAAGAGCACAATGCAGTGCAGAGCTGGAGACGGGCTGCAGCGCCTGGCTCCAGCTTGGATAACGAGGCTGCACCGAGCTCTGGGCTACTGCGGCTGCGCCACTGCCCACACCTGAGCTAAGCAGCTAAAAGTTCTCTGGGATGAATGCAGACGAGCTGCATTCAGAGCTGTAACAGCAGCAGATGAAAACAAAAGGCACTGGCCTTGGAGTAAAATCCATATGCACATATTTTTAGACATGTATTTCTAAATATCTCTTGAAAAAACTTCAAATCTCACACCCCTAGAGAGGGTTTTTCAGAGTCAGTTTAAACCGCTCTCTGATGCTGTGAATACAGAGCACTGTACCTGTATTGCTCACAGTCAACACTGTTCCAAGTTCTTTCCAGTTTCCAATGTAAATACCCATTTAAACGCGTGTTAACTGAGAAACGATGGCTGCACGCCTTAAGATACACCAGAGTGAATAACTGAGCAGGACGGTTCCAAACAAATACTTTGATATGCAAGAGAAAAAGAGTAAAAGCTCAGCTGGTAACATGTACTGTCACAGACAGCACACACACAGTGACTCCGTTCGGACACTATCACATTTAGGTTGTCTTCTAATAGAAAACCAGTCCTTCTGCTAAGCATGCTGCTTCGAGTCAAGGCCACCAGTTTTCCCAGTTTTCCCTGCAAAGAATCCATCGTTTCCTGTAATTGTGGGTCGGGTCATTATCCAAAAGCAGTTCCTGTGTTTGCAAATGCTGCCCTGCTCCTTAATGAAGAGCACAGAAGAGGAAAATATTTCAGTCTGTGTAAGAGCAAAGACCTGCAAGAGGTTCAAGAGAGGGATGGAAGCCAACAGCTAATTGCCACCTACTTCACGATGCAGCTGGCATGGGGGAAAACCCCCTGGTGCAGGCAGGAGGCACTGAACTACACCACGAACACCTTCCCTTCAGCTAGCATCAGCCTTGTATGATGCAGAGCAGACTGGCTGACCTGGACTTCTTTAACCTTACTGATACTTCACATCTGTGAGGCCGGAAAGCCCAGAGAGCTTATAAAAAGTTACCAAGAACCTGGAGGAACCCGGGGTATGGAGCAGCCAGAAAATAATAGGAATCATTTTCTTGCGAAATAGGACTTTCACAACAACAATTGAATCGTACATGACCTGCGTTCCTGAAGGTCTGTGTGGAGCACACAGGAACAAACTCTTTAGGTTTACACACACCTCCAGTAAACTGCTCTGTGCTAATTTTCCTTCACCCTCCCCAAAAGACCATGGGGTGCC
>NW_010415979.1:6322-9257 GCF_000710305.1 Buceros rhinoceros silvestris | reverse complement strand
CCTGCTGGTCTCTTCTTTTCCAAACAGTCCTCAGAAGCTCTCCTCCACAACACGACAGCGAGTACTGCTAAATCAGCATCGCTGGTTTGCAGGGCAATCAAACAGGGTTAATTGTCTGACACGAGGTAAAGTCTGTTGCCATAAATGGGTATTAGTTCACTCCATAACCACAGTGAACATCTTAGTGAGGAAAAGAGTGTCCTCTCTGGTGGCTAATACCAGGATGCTCAAATACCAATAGGTTGCATAAACTCGCCCAGTATGGGCTTGCCCGTGGGGTATTTTGGAAAACTCTTCTTTTTGATCGCAACGACAATCTGTGGATACCATTAAGTGTTCCAGATTACCAGGGCTGAACAAGAGCTACCAACACCCAGCGCGGTGAAGGCACTGGTGGGGTACAGCGTGCAATCCCACTGACTAGCACTGCTTTAAGATGTGGGAATTTCCGCGTGTGTACAAACTGCAGCCGTGGGCTGAAAGGCCACTGAAAGGACAGATTTTAGAAAGCACATTTAAAATCCTTTCCGCACCATCTCCTGTGTCCGTACTCACAGCTGTGCAGTGGAGTATCTCATAGCAAACACGTACTAGTGGATTTTATGCTCTCTAGATTTTTAAGTGGGAATCTGAAATAGAGTACCAAATTTTCCAAATCATACCAAATGCCCATAATTACACGAATGCGTACATACAGGTTGTGGGGATACAGACATACTAGAGGTGCAAGAGTTATGCAGAGCCTCAGAACGGTGTAACACAGTCTCCACAGATCTTCAGAATCTATAATTATGCGTAATGAGATTTTTAATGAAGCAAGATCAAACATTTCCCTTGCTTTCAGAATGCCAAAGACGTCCAGCAGCGAAGAAACACACATGTGGTTTCAAGCAGCAACAGCCTCTATTGAATGGTTTCACACCTCTAAGGCTTTATGCTCTGTTCTTCTGACTGCCGAGTCCTACACCGTCAGAGGGTGGGATGGGGTTGTACTCTAACAGATTAGCTTTCCCTTCTCTCCTCCTTCCTCCTGCGTTCCTTCTCTCCGGTTGGAGACTTTTTGGGGTTTCATTATTTAACTTCCCCCTCAGGCGTGGGGATAACACCACTGGAGCCATTTTGCAGGCAGCAGGATTCTATAAATGAGGCACTTATTTAAACAGCCTCACACAGAGCCGATGTCAAAGTTCTCGGCTATTTACAGGTGGCATCACAAGAGATGCCTTCTGTAGCACAGCCAAAACAACTATCATACACAGATTAATTTTTCTTGTCCAACAGACATCAGAAAACAGACATTCCAGCCTTGCTTCGCTTCACAGAACTGTTTCTTCAGGCAAATATATGGTAGAGCTGCACAGAAGCTTTTTTCTGCCTGTTGAATAGACTAGAGTTTAGTTCTCCCTGAGCAAGAATTGAGCAGGGAAAAAAACGAGGTCTGATAGAAGCTCTAAAACAACATGGCTAAATAATCCCTGTTTAATTAATCGGGATCTGACAGTGCCACCTATAAGAATAAACGAGGATGCGAATAAATTAGATTTAGCTTTATGTTTTTTGGAGTCCATCTGAAACGTAACCAGAGACTCAGGAATAAGACCACAGCTCTTTGAGGGCAGGGAATTATATATAATAGCTGATTAAGTATTATATACAATATTTAAGTCAAAAATACATAATGAAACTGTATTTTCCAAGGTCAAGTCATTCCAGATGAGCTTAGCTGTCCAAACCCATGGTAGAAGGTGCTTATGTAGGCAGCTCCACTATCTCAGCGGAGCTGCTCAAGGGAAGGGAGTGACTGCAGTGACACCAGTTGTGGGGCCGTAAGTTTTGAAACATAATGTGCTGACTTCGACAATATATACAGGCTTTGAGACATCTCTCCATTCCTCTGTTAGATATTAATTCCATGCAGAAAATCTTGACATTTATTAGCATACATTTGGAGTTTATTTTCTCTATGTTTAATCACGCATAGTAGTCATTAGCATATATGAACGCTCCTTTCTAGAGCAGTTTGTGTAGAATTCTCATTTGAGTTAATTACTATGTAAGATAGCTAAATTCTAATTAAAATTCAGTGGCACATGTAATGATAAAAATTTATCAATACTGTGTCTTTCTCAGCAGTTACTTTCATTAAATGACTAAGCTTCATTGTTTATTTCTCAAAACTGGGATTTTAAATAAGGCTGGTTTTAACTGCTCTAACAACAGGCTTTAACTGCAGTGGTTTATTTCATATTTTAAGGGAATAAATACCTTTCAAGTTTTGTATTTACCTGTTGTTGCTTTGTTACGGCTCAGAGGATCTTTATTATCTTTATTATCTTTATTATCTTAGCTCCCAACACTGAAAGCAACAGAAGGTGCCCATGTTTGGTACTCTCCAAGCTAATGGCAAAGCATCCCTTACCTTCCTCGGAGCTAGGAGCCATGCAGTCTACAAATACCTTTCGCAAAAAAGAATATGACTAAAATAGATCAAATCTTCCATCAAATTAAAAGCCTCTTAAATGAGAACATCCCTGTTTTTCTGCATCCCAGCTAATGCTGTAAGCTGCTGCAAGAACCGAGTGTAATGAACACTGATCAGCACAAAACCTTCTGGTGCAGAGTCCAAGCCAGCAGCTCCAGTGCTGCACTTCTAAAAGTCACCACTGTGGATGTTTACATGTATTTGCATAAACATCTAGAAAGTGAGGAAAGTACGTTGCTCGTGCAAATGCTTTCCCTTTTTTAGAGAATTTATGTATATTAGACAGGTCTTATGACTTGAAAATATGGAAAATCTCTTTGGATCAGTTTCATTTGGGTGGAGCGAAATATGCCTAAAAAATACGTGTGTCTGGTTCTACTCTGAGCTCCACTTTTGCTCCCTGCATGCAGGATGCACTGCCACAAACTAAATATGCTCTAAACAAAAGAAAAA
>NW_010415979.1:1916-6280 GCF_000710305.1 Buceros rhinoceros silvestris | reverse complement strand
TCCCCCCCCCAAAAAAAAAAATTCCCAAAAAAAAAAAAAAAAAAAAAAACCCCACAAAAAAACCCCCCCCCCCCCCCCCCGAGCAGCAAAGCCCCTTTTCTGCAGCACCAAATGCAGCAGGCTGTTATTCTCAAACATAAAAATGAATAATCACCCTTTAATCAAGTTATGGTTAATAAAGTCATCCAATTTTTGCTTAATCATGTTAATATTCAGACATGTTAAACAGTAAATCCCTTCAGGCACGCGGTCCTGTTTGCCAAGTTTCAGCCTACAACAAGGTGTAAATCTCTGAAAACAGCCCTTTGGAAATGCTGACAAACCTTTGGCTGCTGAAATCGAAGTTGGAGTCTCTGCAGAAACAAGGTGAAAGGCAGAGCTGCGTTTCACTACAAAGTTCTACCCTAAGAGCTGCAGAAGGCAATTCCAGCGCCGGAGATTTAGTCCTTGCAGGACCTCTTTTGCTATACAAGTCACAGAATATTACCGAAGTAGGCAGGAATAAGAAAAATTAACCACAATTAATTATTATTAGAGGATAATATTTAGGACAAAATATAGCTGGAACTTCCACAAATAGTTTAATTATAACACATCAGATTCTCAGAGACATTTGTTCTCGGGTTTATTCAGTTGTTTGTTTTTAAAGGTGCTTTATGACTTCTGAAGCAGGACAAACGATAAATAATGCATTTCCTCCGTGTTGGTGGGAAAACTCAGGCTATAATTAGCCTACAGAATTACACATTCTGATACGTGATGTTCACCGATGCCATTTCCGTCATGTCATACAGCATAAATAAGCAGCTGGCAATCCAAATACCTCCAGTGACTTTATTCATATAAACAAGCACTGTTGCTCCCATACAGCTTTTCTTCGAACAGCTCGTTAGAGTAAGAGCCCCCTTTCCTTCCACCAGCCCCCTTCTAACCAAAACCCCCACCTCCTGCTGCAGCCTTATGTTCAAACTCCCGATTTCCTGGTTCCTAAAGAGCTGCACAGGGAAAACTTTGCCACCGTGGCCAGGAAGGCCCCTTTAAAGGCAAAGCCTGGGAAGATGCCGAGCAGGGTCTCCAACAGAGGACCTTTGTCCTGCCATGCAAATGAAGCCCCGCACTAGAGCCTGCAGACAATGCCCAGGGAGAAGTCGGGGAGAGCCAATCCATCTGCAGCTATTTGGTTAACTCAATGTTTCGGACATTCTTTCTCTTACACAAAACACTCCATGTTGACAGCTGTGAATTTTAAACAACTATTCTGTGTATGTTTTTCTAATTTTGTGTATTCAAAGAGTTTCCCTGGCATCAGGGGCTGAAGGCAGAGTGCTCAGATTCCATAATTTAGAGATTTCATGCTTTTCAAAGAGTCATAGCAACTCTGATCGAAAAACAAAGTGGAAATTAAGTGTCTAATGAAGAGAGCTTCAGACAGCAAGAGAAGTGATTACTTAAGAGGTGTTTCACAAAATAAAATTCATATTTATATGAATTATGATCACAGAGAGACTCTGTAAACTACCCTCTACCTATGATATCAGTAAAAAGTATGGAAACTTTGTTTGGCTAAGCCGCATTCTGATTACTCAAAAGTCACTCGTACTTTGTAGTGATCCTTTTAAAGAAAAACTGCAGTATCTTGAAGAAAAAGTTTGGCTTCAGTTAATTAATCAAATAAAATATTTGGATATCAGCAATTTGTCTCTGTAATGAATGAAGTTTTCTTACTAGGTCAAAAACTAACTTAAAACAGATGCTGGTCTAGAGCAATATTTCTCTGTGTATTGAAAAATTAAAAAAACCCCCAAACAACCAAAAATCCCAACCACCAGTTAAAATCCTCCCTGAAAAACAGAAAAACCAAATGAGTTTTCATTTTCTGGTTTAAAAAAAAGGAAAAAACCTTGAAGACAGCATCGCATGGGTATGTCATGGTGATTGTGCCATGGAGAGATTTGTTAAATGCAAACATTACAGATAGGCTGTCGTGAAACTATTCTGGCCAAAAACGCGGTCTGGATTTACCCCTGAGAATTCTGTCTAACCAGCACCGATGGAGCAAGCAGGGAGAAACCGGGCAGCTGGCCGTCAGGATGACTGGCTGCCATTCCTGCCTCTACCACTGTGAGACCTGCAGAAGCTTCTTCCCTGGTTTCCTCTGCCTGAATCTCTAACTTTCAAGTGGAGGAGGCCAGGAGCCATCCCTTTCTGTACAAGAATTCAAAGATTGAGACTGACTTCAGAGGCACTCCAGTCTTTTTTGCAAAGTGAGGTGGCTCTCCTCCGACAGCCCTAGCAGGAAAGTAACCCTGCAGACCCGCTGCCATCCTCCCAAGGCACTGCCCCTGCCAGGAGGGGACACTGGGAAAGCCCCCAACGTGGGGAGTACCACAGCACCACAGCCGTGGGGAAGCTGGGAAGACCCTGTCCTTCCCAGGAGACACGCCACTCTGATATGCCATCCTGGAGCCAAGCCCTGAATGTGCCATAGTCACCTCCAGTGCCTTCCTCCACCAAATGCCGAAATGGGCTTCTGCTACAGTCCAGGTTTCTACTCCCAAGACCACCAAGATGACTTGAACTTAAACCTGCTTAGGCCATTCACTGCTCTTCTCTGCTTGAGGCATTGACCCCTCACCTTTACTAGGTGCCTAAAAGCACCATGCGTTGTTTCCCCAACTCAGTCTCCACACTTTGGTGCAACCCACTCCTCACTGACATTTTCTCTTCGTAATATCTGCAGGAACCAAACAGCAATAGCAATGCAGTTTTTCTTGGGGGAGGATGGGAGGTGGGTTTTGTCTAGTCTGGAAATGCATTTTCCCTTCTTCCCAGTCATTTATTGTTCCTGTTTTGGCACCAGAAGAACATATTTTGGGCATGAGTTTCTCTGTGGGTGTTGCATTGGAAATTAAATCTCTCTCCAAGGCATACCCAGTCTGGGACAGTTTTGAAATACATGCGAGAGGATGGAGAGGGGAGGGAACCTGTGGAGCTGAGGCCGCTTGGTGGGGCAGGCAGCGTTAGTCGGCGTGTTGCCACAGCCCCGCTTCGCCTTGCCCAACCTGCCCGCAGCACCCGCACACCCAGCCCTGCACCCCCTGCTAGGCAAGGGAGCTGGTTGCTGCCCACAGAGAGGGGAAAGGACGGGCTGCTGGCACGAGATGCGGCATACGAGCACTGATCTATATTGCAACATGCCTGTTTCATCATTTACCCCCTCTCCCCATCCCCTCTGGCTGCAAACACCCTCGGAGGGAGCATGGGAACTCCACAGCGAGAAGCCACGGCAGCGCTGGGAATGGGACCTCTCACCAACATGGAATTCAATGTCTGCCACAGTTTCAGAGGCGATTTACCAGTAAAACATCCCGTATGAGAGCTGCCTGCCCCACTCCTCCCTCCTGCCAGGGCAATTTCATTTCCATGATTTCTTTTGGTGGTGCACGGCAATACAATCAACCAAGTATCACAGCCAGGTTCAAGCCCCTCTGTGCTAGACACCATAAAAACAAAAAAAGAAAAAGAAAAAAGAGTTACGTAAGCTTGAGAGGGCCAAAAGAGCCATGAAAAGCTTTAAAAATGGGCATGGATTTTTTTAGTGAATTAGAAATGAATAAAAAGCAGAAATATACCAATTTCTTTAAAATCATGCGTTCTAATGAGTCAGTAAGAGACATCAGAAAGCACCATTTACATATTTTGGTACTCCTCTGGCTCAGAATTACGCTTTATGCAAACAAAAGGGCTCTCTCCACAGATTGACACAATAGGTTTACACTGAGCCATTACGATCTATCATGTAACCGAGCGCTTAATGACTCTTTAATTTAAGGATTATTGACACAAAAGATGTAACAGCTGCTTAAGAGTTGCTACACAACAGCAGCTTTCCAAAAAGATATCACTTCATCGTTTTTAGATTTTCTAAGCTGTCCAAAGATGCTTACATTTGTGGCAGTGACTTGAAAGACAGAAAAATTCAAGGGAAATAAATTACAATATACTTGACCTCAGTGAACTGGGGGAAAAAAAAAAAAACATTTTAACATTCTCAGTTGAGAACAGATTTGTTCTTATTTCTGACAATGCGAAAGCCTAAAAAATAATAATAAAAAAGTTTATTTTATCTGAAAAGGAGTCTTCCAGACTAGGACCTTCTATTTTCTGTTGAAGTCCAAGAATTAATTTTTTTTTAGGAAAGTTATAAGCCCCGTGGAAAGAGCCTTACACAAAGGTAGCGCTGAAGAAGCACCAGTGGTAACCGGCGTCACTGTAACGGCTAAAGCTGGAAAATGGAAGCGAGTTGGTTAGGGTTGCGTGCGTGTATACGTATATATATTTATAACCCCCTTAACAATGAATAT
>NW_010415979.1:363-1825 GCF_000710305.1 Buceros rhinoceros silvestris | reverse complement strand
CCTGCTGCCAAGCACGCGGAGACAGAGTTGATTTCCTTTCAAGTAATTGATGTAGGCTTTCTTCAGGACCCCGTCCAGACAAGTTCTCCACCATGGAGCAGGAAATCACACCGTCAAAGGAAAGCTGAGCGCTCCTTCCACACGGCCTGGGTCAGCCCCTCCAAAACACTAGATTTATACGACTGCTGCCAAAAGCCCTTGCATTTCCATGCCCTCCTGTTGCTAAGATAAAGGATGTTTCCTACTGCCTCAGAATGCCGTCCTCATTTAAAACTCCAGCTATGTTCTGACAAAACACGCTGCTGTCACCCCAAATTGAGCAAATGAGCCTACGTCCTACAGCATAAAGACCAAAAGAGTTATTGAATATCACCCGGGGAGCACAAAATGAAAAGGCTCCCATTTCTTCCTGACCTTTTTGGGGCATTTTTTTCCTGAAATCGGCCGAGCCCTTCAGCCTTCATTTCTCATGCTGTCTGCGGTAGCACAGGAAGGACAGCTTGGACTTTGCAGTTTCAAACAGATCAAGTTTTGTTAAATAACTTTTTTTCCCCCCCTCCTTCAAACCCAAAGCGGAAGGGAACCCTGTGAAGAAAATGGAAACTGGCAAAGAGCTTTAACTTCAAATAGCCTTATAAGTCAGCGCTGATGTGCAAAACTAATTCTGGTCTTTTGGCATTTAAATATAACCCGACAGTTGCGGAAGGGAGGGGTGAGGGTGGGAGCAGGGCAAGGCAGGTTACCAGCCAAGAGCAAAACACGGGGATGTGTAGCGCTACGACTTCCGTTTATCAAATGAAATGAGGACTCGATTTATGGGCAGCGAGCTTTGTCAGCAAGACTACAAACGGGCACTGGAAAATTTTAGGAGAGGGACCCTGCGACAAAAAGCAGTTCTGTACGGCTGGTGTCTCGCTGAAAGGCATTTCACTCCTGTCAGAAGGGGACGTTTCCATGGAAGAGAATCCTGAGCTGAAGTGAAATAGATATGCAAATAGCTCCATTCATTAAAAAAAAAAGAAGTACCACTGAATATAATGTATCTAAATATTTGTTCAGGGTTAAGTGGTGTTGTCTAAACAAGCAGAAAAGCCCCTTTTTTATGTAGATTTACTCTCCCCATTAGGAGTGCCAGCCACATACTTAATACTACTTTATTTCTATGCTTTTCATTTCCTAGAAATCCCTTGTGTCGTTTTACAGACGCATGAGGTAAGCAATATTCTGACATCAGGTATTCACATGATCCATACCATCATCTGTTCAAGCTTTAGCTGACTAGCTGTTTCTACCACTCACCATAAATACACCAATGGGAAAGCACACGCTTCTCATCTTTTTAAGGACAAGACATGAAACTGGACGTGGTGGTGTTGATCAGCCTGTAATTACACCCCACGGGCAAGAGGCCACATCTGACTGCGGTAAACATCCGCCCGTACAGTCCGTGCCCTCGCTGTTT
>NW_010415979.1:0-280 GCF_000710305.1 Buceros rhinoceros silvestris | reverse complement strand
CTTCTTTCAGAATTGTCATTGCTTAAGGCTTTTGACCCAATGCGCCATCCAGAAGCGCCTCGTAACTAAGGGAAAGAAACAATTTTCTATCACATGAAACAACCATCAGTGAGAGGGGTCAACAAGCGCTACAGTGGCCATCGGGTCTGGGGCACTGAGGGGCGCAGAGGAGGCTGAAGTGGAGAATGGCAGCCCGACTGCTGTGAATGCTTCACATGGGAGATATATGGAACCACTCAAGCAGAAAGGGAGATCTCTGACAGCTCGCTCAAAGGGAGAC
>NW_010415978.1:53600-59157 GCF_000710305.1 Buceros rhinoceros silvestris | reverse complement strand
GCCACAGAACCCCCCCGCGGGGCACCGGCAGCTCCCGCGATCCCAAGAGGCGAAGACCGACCTCGGCCCTGTGCCTGCATCGGGCATTTTAGGCTTTGGACTTCTACTGTTGTAATATTGCGCTGCTCCTACAAAATGGATGAGACGTTTGAATTATTCACTGCTGGCTTTTATACGGCAAGTGTGAGCAAAACCTGGGCTTTGCTTTAATGGGGTTTAAGTGGAGCTGAGTAGTGCTTTTCAGGTGCTGCTACTGCTGTTAAATTCTTATTAAACAAAAGTGCAGCGACTGCGTATCTCTGCTTTTTAGAGCTCCCGATTTGAATTTAGATGGAGAATCTTGTGATGGTATCAACCAGCTTCACAGGCTGCAGAGACAGCGCTCAAAGCTGAGAAACCAGAAAGAATTGAACCCTCGTTGTGCAGGAATCTCAATGCTTTCAGTCTGCACCAACCAGTTTGAAAATGGTGTTGGTAATCTGGGTGTACCAAAGGAGTTTGAAACACTGTAGGTGTTATTAAGGAATGTGTGCTGTCCTGAAAAAAACACCTTAAACCACCCAAACAAAAAAAAAACCCAAATAAAAATCCTTTCGGTTTCTCGTATCTTACAGCAGTGTCACCTACAGCATTGTGGTAAGGGCAAGATAGGAAGAGTTACCTGTGTCATAATATGGGAAAAAGACTCCTAAGCCCTATTTCCCTCTGTGAATAGTTTGCCTTTTTCAATATTAATTGCTGGCATGCAAATGAGACTCATCATCTCAGCTGTGTGGTCAGGTCTCAATATACCTCCTAGAAAGTCCGGAAGCTTAGTACAGGGCACTAGGAATTTCTCATTTTGATGCAGGAAACTGACGTGACACAGTTTGAAATTCCGTGTTCCCACAGCGTGAAGGGATTTCTTACACAGGAAGGATCGTGACAGTGTCTGTGTAAGGGCAGTGCTGCAAATCACCTCCTATTGTGACGATAAGCAGCAAGTATCAGTGTGTTCCTCTGTGTCTTAAACTGCCCCAAGATATGGTTATCTAACACGAATGAAGTACTTCAGCCTCCGTAGTTGTTGGCAGAGCCAGCCTCTGAGACTCTGGAACCATGATTCTCTGGATTTAAAAGAGAAAAAAAAAAAAAAGGCTTTAAATTCCATAAAGCTTTTGTAAAACTTTGCATTGCAAATTGAGACAAGCTGTTGCAGATCTGGAAGTCTGCTATATTTCATTTCAGAAACTCTTAAATGAGACCATTGCAAACATTTTTGAAATGAGATGCAGTTTCTGGGCTCCAGGCTTAGTCGTTTCGCAAACACTTTTCCTTCTGTAAAGTCTTAAAGCTAAGCAAGCTTGGAGCAGCGTTGAGAACTGGAGTGTCTGAGGCAATCCACAGAACTGATGTATTTGAATATGGCTGTATTTATAAATCTGTTTTTTTCTCTAGTCATTCTGTATATTCAGATAAGCATAGAATTTGTGTATTGTGCCAAAAAGCAGTGATACAAGTATCAAAACAATATACCGTAGGATGGATTTGTTTAATGTAAATAGAGGTCAGCAAGTGTAATAGTGATTTAATCTCATTTGGGTGGGCATATGTGGGACAGTAGAACGTGCACTCGTAGTGTGACAAGAAAATGTTTTATGTATGTCAAGTCGTACCTACCTCTTCTGCCAACCTCCCTGTGCTCAGAGACTGGGGCTGTGACACAGCTGCTGTAACGCTGAACAGGCAGAGCAGTCTGTGCATGTTCACAGCTGCAGAGGAGCAGGAGTTGTCACTGCCAGAGCTCTTCTGCTCAGGGTGGTGAGCGCCCTTCCTCTAGGCGTGAAAGCAAGAGTCATTAAACAATATTTTGAAGAACTATCATGGAGATAATAAGACACTGCTGCACAGAGGTACATGGCAAAACAGCGCAAGAAATTTGCTTGATCTTGAGGGGTTGCCTTGAATTTTACTGCTCACAGCTACGTCTGTCTGTGATGGAAGAAACGGTAGAGAAGGCCGCAGCTTCTGAGCAGGTTGTGCTCGACTTCTGCGCTGTTTAGTTCTCCTATATTCAGGGAAATAGGGGTTTATGACATGTATAGTAAGTTTTTTCTCCTAATGTTCACAGTGAGGCACGGCTTAGATATTTGAAGTGAGGAGACAGGATTCCTGTAATATTTACATGTAGAAGTTTTGTCCGCATTTGTTTCTCATGGTGAATTTAGCATCATTTTGGTAGCCAAAAGACATTTAGGGCTTCCTTGCAGCCCTGGGGTGCTAAGCAGACTTCCAGTTCAGAGTCTTTACGTACAGCAACTCACAGAAAAAAAAATCTGAGCTGCAGCTTTCATCTGTCTGTCCAGAAAAATAGAAGACTATAGAAAATACATAAATTTCAAGGCGGTAAAGTGTTTGGGGGCTGCTCTTGATGGTTTTTCCTCTTTTTCAGTCATTAACACATCTTTCCCTGCCCAAATGAATATGATCTCTAGCAATGTACTTCATCCTCTGCACCTTTTAATCCTTTCTTCTCTTCTCCTTTTCTCTCCCGTGATAAAGACAGGTATAGCCACACTGTAAAAGCAACCCAGCAAGCAGAGAACAAAGTCTTGAGACCAAAACTTGAAAGCTGGAGTTTATAAGTTGTGAAAGAATGATAATACAGGAGCCTCCAGTCTTGTGATTGTGGTGGAGTAATTATTGGACAAAGAATGCAATGGCAAAAGAAAGGCCGAGACATCACCTGGAAAACAGAAAGCTTTAATTTTATGGCTTTAACAGGCATTTCTGTGTATAGGACTTGAGATTTGCTATGGAATTCTTTCAGAACAAGTATTCAGGTTTAATTAGCAGGGTGGTATCTTGGTTAATGGCATTCTTTGAATTCTTCAGTGGCCGTGAAATGCCGAGGCCTTATTAAGGAAGAACATAGAGAAAAAGGAGTCACAGGAGATGATCGTGCTTTCCCAATCTCCCAAATTGAATGTTCCAAGCGTACATGTTTATGGCTTTCAACTTTAAAATATATTCTTAATTGAAGGGACACAATGAATGTTTATGGAGATGCAGTGGCGCATTCAGGGGTGTAGCCCATCTTCTCAGGTTGTGGATGTGCTGCAGCCAGCATTTCTCTGAGTTTTGTTAGAGCTGTGCAGGTCCTTGTACACTCTCTCCAGCTGCTCTGAGAGCACTTTTTGTAGGATTATCTTGGCTAGAACTAATTCATACTTCTGTGAATTTATCAAACAAATAAGTAGATACTTCTAAGCCATCATAAAAGTGCTGTGCTTGGACAGGCAACAGTGATTCACCTCCTATTTTCAACAAGCTCAGCTATCTAACAACACTTGTATGACTCCGGTCTTTTTTAGGAAAGTGGAGGATATTCAGTGTGAAGCAGAGATCCGCTACTACCGAGTGTAAATACTGTGTATGTTCGGTATATATGAAATACATGTGTAAGATATAATAAACTGCACCAGCTCAGACTGGTGGTCCATCTAGCTTGGGATCCTGCCTCTAGCAGTGGCCATAAGTGGCCAAGGGAAGAGTAGAAGGTCAGGAGTCTCCTTAGAGATCCTAAGAGTCTACATTCAATATGCAAAATGCCAAAACCTCCGTAACAGCCCCCCATAAAGCTGAACCAGCTACATGCTTAAGTGACTCCCGGTTCCTGGTAATGCAAATATCGATATAATTCAAAACTGCAGCCTTCTGGAATTAACCGATTAGTCTGATTAAATGAATAAGAAATCATCTCGTTACCCCTAACAGTAACACATTTAGTATTTGCATATAGTTTGAATGGAGGTTGTCAAAGACATGCAAACTAGAGGTTGAGAAATAAGTGTCTAAATAGATAGAGATCTTGAAATATAAAAGGTGATACAGACTTGGTCTTTGCTGACACACAAACTGCATTTACACATTTGTCTGTTTAGCTCCCCCTCCCAAGCTTGCGTAATCCCTTCAGAAAACCTTTTCAGACAGTTCATAGAGAACTTCCAGTATTACATTCCCGTGGTCCTCAGAAACAAACTTGTATCACTCAAGAGATCTAGTTCTTATGCTATGTATACACTCAAAATACACACCGTAAACTGAATAAATAGCTCTATAACAAACTGTAAGTGGTCACAGATGGCACTGTGGTCCTAAAAGGGGTCATGTCTACTCTCTTTATTTTAATGGATAATGTTCTATGGTTTATAATTTCAAGACACTTCAAAAGAATTTAGTCACAATGAATTCCAGTGAGAGGTAAGAGCCCGAATGCTTAAAAATACCCGTTCCACGCAGTTAACATCTTTTCCATCCAGGGCTATTTGGAACAGTTGTGTAGGAAGTCTCTGTAATGTGTTCATGTTGGAATCCAGTCCTAGAAACAGAATTTTAATAGTCATTTCGATACTTGAAAAATGCTGTGGCTTTCTGTTAGGGAAAGCAGCATAAAAAGAAAATAAAAAGAGGGAAAATATAGCAACTAGTTCAGCTTATGTGACTAAAGCTTGTTTATGTCTCCCTGCCTACACATTTAAATCTAATCCACCATCTCCCCTATTTCCTGAAATATTTGTAGTTACGAAAGTACTGAAATTACAAAATTGTTAAAACTCAACAATGGATTAATCAGCATCCAAATAGGAATTTTAACTACAGTACAAATCCAGTGATTTCAATAAAAAGACTATTTTTTTTTCCTTGAAGCCAAATAAATCCCTCTCTTTTACATATCTGAATTGAGCCAGTTCTGTGCTGTGGCTGCATTCTTCATTTTCTGAGCTAAGGCTCTAAATAATTTGTCAAATTGCAATTTTAGATACATTAAGCTTTTAACCCCCATAGCAATTTGTGAAAACAGGATACCTTTAAAATCCTTTTCTTGGTCCTGAACTGAAAAAGTACAGACCTTATTGAAACAGACTAAATTTTTGTGGACAAAATTCAAAACATCCTTCTAAATTAAAGATACTTGGAGTTCTGAAGAGAATAAATGCCTGCGTTCACTGCTGCTTTAAAAAGCATGCCAAGTAAAAGATTGGTCTTTTCTGTTATCAGAGTCCATTCTCATAAGCAGATACTCTACAGCAGTCCTCAAGAGAAAGAGACTCTCACCTCTCCTTGGTAGAACCACTAGATAGGAAAAAAGAAAAAACATCTAGAAAACCAAGGTCTCTTTTCT
The DNA here is from genome assembly GCF_000710305.1 of Buceros rhinoceros silvestris. Lineage (NCBI taxonomy): Eukaryota > Metazoa > Chordata > Aves > Bucerotiformes > Bucerotidae > Buceros > Buceros rhinoceros. The sequence goes on along the minus strand of NW_010415978.1, from coordinate 53,993 downwards.
TTTATTCTTAGTAACTGTTAGACTAGACTTACAAGTGTTGGAGAGGGACTGTTTGTAAAGCATTAGCTCAGCAAAACAAAGGAGCAATTATTCGATTGGCATAGCCCTCTTCAACACAGTGTAAAATAGTCTCATGATTACACAAGTATCTCCTGTGTCAGAGCACAAAACAAACCCAGCACATTCAGACTTTCAGCAAGTTATTCCCACCGGTCTGCTTGGGAACGCTTCCCTTTGCTGACACACCGGGTTTTCACTAACCTTTTCACAACCCCTATTTCTCTGAGGGATTTTGCTTTGTTTAGTTTTGGACAGAGCTCCTAGTTTAGCCGATGTACTTCCTGAAAGACTCTAATTAACCCAGTAATTCTACTTCCTTGTCATGTCCGTCTC